>NW_015113314.1:0-35319 GCF_001443285.1 Poecilia latipinna | reverse complement strand
TGGATTGTTTTAGCTGTTTTTAGAAGCAGCTGAGACCCAAATAGAAGAACAAAAACATACAAAATGTGAATTTTTCAAAATATGTCTCCTTTAAAGTGCAAATACAAACATGTATTAACTACAAGGAAATATTTTCCATTTCTTCCATTCACTTCTGATGAATCTGAAAACTACCTAAATTGATGGGGGGGGTTTAAGTCTGCAGTAGTGTTTTTTTTTTATTTTTATTCTAATCATTAAATTTAATTAATGATTAGAATGAATTAATTAGAATCATAAAATTCTAATTCAGAATTTTATGAATAAAATTATCACAGTTATTTTAAAAATTTAGAGAGGATATAAATTAAATGTCAAATTAAGAGTTGGCAACATCGACTGAGCCTCAGTCATCTCAAAGGTATCAACCTGGTTTAATGCTTTGCTGTCTTGCTGCGGCTCTCTCCATGCTGTCTTTGACACAGTAGTAGAGCTCGCGACACTGAAACAAACAGAGGAAAGTTACTTTAATTTTTAAACAACTTCTTCCTAAAGTTTGCAGAAGCACAAGATGCACAGTTGCAGACCTTTTTGGTATAGAACTTGTTGAGCTGCGTCTCTTGGCCATTACGTCTCCACAGACACAACACCTTGGTCTTGGGGCAGTACGTCATGTTGATGAGCTTCTCGTACCACCAGCGCTCGTAAACCGTACCGACGTTGCTGCGCAGGACTATGCAGTCATCACAAACCTTTAAACATTGGTGAATGTTTGTTAGTGCAAAAACAAGAACAGATCATGATATATGCAGCAATGATGAAAGCCTTTTCCTACCTCCATAAAGAAGATGTCTCCCGTTGTATCAGTGCCAGCATGAACAACAAATGTTTGTTTCTTGATGTGACGACTTCCACTGGGCCTGATGGACAGCTCACGACCATTCTACATAGGATTGGTAAAAATCAATTACAAAAAACTAAGAGAGGTCAAATGGAAAAAGTGGAAGATATATTCACCATATGGGCCAGTTTGTCCAGTATTTCGTTGATCTCTTGGCTGTATGCGAGTCCGATGTGAGATTTGCCCATCAAACGTCTCACTTTCTTCCTGATGTCATTTTTGTTCACCTAAATCAAGAAAAAACATTTACATGCTGGTCCACTCATCTCAAGGAAAGAAAAAAATAAAACTACAGCTGCTTAAACAGAGCAACAGGCTGTCATACTTTCAGCATTAGCATGTAAGCAATCATGTTGTGCAGAAGGGTGGCCAAGAGTCTGTCCTCATCGTCCTCCAGACGCTTGCGATCATGCTCTCCAAGTGACAAGTATCTGAGTTATTATGAAAAACAGAGGGATTCTTAAAATTGTTTTAAAACTCACATTTGGATGCTGAAAAAAATAATAATAAATAAGAAAACCTTTCAATCATTTCCTGAGGTCCCTGGTCCATCCCCATTCCTTCGCGCTCCAACATCACAGCATCTAAGAAGGCGTCCTCCCAGAACTGCACTTGATCCCAAAGGGTGGAGCGCTCCTTACCTGAAAACAGTTTGTTTTGTCTCAAGTGAGCAAATCTTCTTCAGCTGCTCACTTGGCTCAACTCAAATCGTATGCCAACTTGAATATAAAATTCCTAAACATATGTATATTTCTTTTAGAATTATAATTTGAGGAACACAAGACACCCAGACTGAAATCAGATTCATCTGGACCTACCCTCAATCACTGACTCAGGCCTTTTTAGAACAAAGTTTCAGGTATTTTTAATCAGGAAGCCTTTTAATAATTGCATAGATAGAAATGGGACATTTTATTCCAGATTTCTAGCTTTTTTTTTCTTTATTATTGATCTTTGTGAAGCATTTTAGCTCTCTGACTTTTGTAAAGCACTATATAAATAAATAAATGAGTGAAAAAGGACTGCAAATAAAACAATCTGTGTGTAGTCAATGTATACAGAAAGATGGTAGGTGTGACAGACTATTTTTTTTTCTGTTTTGATATTATAAAAAAAAAACATTTTCCCACCCCTATATGCACAGATCTAAACCTCACTAAAGAACAGGTAAAACTCTCATCAGATAAAAAGACTGAACAGAGCTAGATGAGCTAAGCAAAGAAACACAATCCACCAGCACAACACACACATAAAAAAGGGGCAAAGGCAAGAGATCAGCCCTACTTAGAGAAAAGGTTTCCATGGCCGCATCCTCTAGCTGATCCCAAACGGAGCTCTTATCCCGCCCTGGAGAAATTTCCCATGAGCAGCAGGAGAAGAGAAAAAAGCAGCAAGAGCAGCGCCGGGGTTAGGCAAAGAGGTGTGAATGGGTTTAATGGCAAAAAACGAGAGCTGAGCGAGCCGAGATGCACACCACAGAAACATGACAAGGATTAATACAGAGCGTGATTTTTAACACACTGCTTCAAAGCTTCAAGTTTGCATCAGACATTTTCACAAACAAGGACAGATAATGGAAATGGAGTTTGTGTTGACAGTACTACATTAATCCTTCGAGTATTTTGCATTTAAAACACAATTCAGGACTCAGGAAATGGTCCAGTAATATTCTACCAATACAGATTTTAACTGTTGTAGAGCTGAACAATGGTTACTAAAATATGAGTTCAAGACATCTTGTTCACTTACATAGAGCTAAATAAAATGTGTATAACTGTGGTAATTTAGTAAAATCTTTAAAAAATACATGTAAAAAAATATATACAAGTCAAAATGCACAATGTCAGCAATGCATAACAATTTAAACTCAAAGGAAACAGAGCTGTTTCAGTAGACATGAAACATCAGAAGCATAAAATCGTCTGTAGAGCAAGTTTACAGAGAAAGCAGAAATCAAGAGAGCAGCACCTACCCAGCAAACCTTCAAACAGATAAATCCTCATACTGATGTCCTCCATTGGCTGAACTGGAGGCCCTTTGACCATTGCAGGTAAATGATCTTTTGCACCTGGTTTAAGAGTGTGAGTTTTTCCCTATGGAAGAAGAAAAACCAGGTTTGTCAAACTG
Source organism: Poecilia latipinna (assembly GCF_001443285.1). Classification (NCBI taxonomy): domain Eukaryota; kingdom Metazoa; phylum Chordata; class Actinopteri; order Cyprinodontiformes; family Poeciliidae; genus Poecilia; species Poecilia latipinna. The sequence continues at coordinate 32,312 of NW_015113314.1, read as the reverse complement.
CAAGCACAATGATCACAAGTTTGCTTTGCTAAAATTATCACAACAAAAATGTTATTTTATTAATTTTTTTGGCAGTCGGTGAATTGTTTAGTACTTGCAGAGTTAATATTTAGTAAAAGAAAAACAAAATGTATGTCCAATGTCAGCTTGCACTTACAAGAGAAAATGTATGCAGATATATATTGAATCATTTTTGGACAACTATTCTACATGGCAGTAACAAGGTTTAAGGACTTTCAGAGAGGATTTTAACCAATCAGTATTCTTTAGTGTATATAGTGTATATGGAAGTTTTTTTGTTTTTGTTTTTTTACTTACGAAGACTGAGCTTGTGGCTGGATTGGTTTCAATCTCACTGTCAGACAGAGTTCCTCTGGACTGATTCAAATGAGGAGCAGCTCTCCCTCCAAGACCATCTCCTGCTGTGCTGCTCAGGTCACTGTCGGCTCCAAGGGTCTCACCAGAGCTATTGCTAATCTAAAATGTTAAAATTCAGAGTAATAAAGGTTTCATACGTAGACTTTTGAATGTTTACATTCATTGTTCACTTAATGCAGTAAAGGTAAATAGAAGACAGTATTTTCCATTTTATTCCAGCTTTTTATTAATGAAACTGTAGCTCTGTGTCTTTGGGAGTTTTGCATATTTTCTAATTACATGAGCCATCTGAAAATTTAAACTTATTTTCCTTACCTACATCAAGGAATTAATTCAACATACAGTGGATTATTCTTATACCACAAAAGCATCATGTTTCATTTTTCCTAAATTTATTCTATATGCTAAATTTAAAATAAATTCAATATTTTGGATACAATCTATAAACAGTAAAAATGGCATTTTGGAACTATATTAAAGAAGAGGATTTAGTAATTATTACAGTTCATTCACAGGCATGTGCCAGTTATCAGTATTAAGGTTTATCAAAATGTAGCCGTTAAAAATTAAAAAATGAATTTTTTAATTAAATTAAAAAAATTAAATTCTAAAAAAAATATATTTAATATAGAGAAAGTATTTTTTCCTAGGTTTTTTCTGCTCAAGCCTATATCAAAATACACAATGCACACAGCATTGTTACTGCGATAATAATCAATACGACACATTATTGAAATAGCAGTTGGAAAATATGATTATTTAAAATAAAACCAAGTGGCTCATGTCATGTATTTATGTTTTGGATGAATGATTGGCGCACTCCTGTTGAAAAAGAAAAAAAAAAGAATAAATAAAGTGCAAGTCATCCGAGTTGGCCGTGCCCTACCACTGTGCTGGCCTCCGAGTCCTGGCTGGTGCTCCTCGTGAGGATCGGCGGCTCTGAACTGGTTACAGACTCCGTGTCGCTCTTCTATACAAGGAATGAAAAAAAATTTGATTAGCTGTTGCAAAATGTGAACTATCCCTCCAAATAAGGTGCACTTTGGTTATAATTATAATCTCAAAGTAAAACAGTCCACTGTACTATAATAACAAACAAAACAAATTACATCCAATATTTTATTATCACTAATATGTTTTCACACAGCAGTAATTATAGGACAAACCTGAGAACCAGATGCGACACTGAGTCCACTATCAGCACTGATCTGTGATTTCTTCTCCTCTGCGTCAGTCACCTGCGGCCGCTGCTGCTTTGCCCCTTCAGCCCCTGCAAATTACATCTAATTATCAGCCTGTTTTCACATGTGGTCTCATGATGTTCTTACCTTATAGAAGGCCGTCTCACTCAAAGCCTGCACAGCATAGTAGCCCTGACACTACACCCCTTTGAAGGGTCAAAGACTGCTTAGACATCTCACTATGTGTGTACGCTGCACACTCAATTACAATAGCTTTATGAAGTTTGAGAAAAACTTTTCATTTTCAATATATAAGCTGCTACTAACTTTAAAGTGTAGGGAGGCATTTTTCTTTACTAATTATACAGAATAGGAAAGCTTGTTTCATCTTAACAGGACAGAGAGAGGAGACATAAGCAAGCACAGAAAGCAGAAAACATTGCAATTCGGAAAACATTACAAATGAAAACAAAACTGCAAGAGCGAGACATTATTTTTCAATCAGTGTTGCAAATGTGGCCCAATTTACACCAAAACCCCACAAACAGACACAGGCAGTTAGGCATGCAGACAAACTCATGGTCGGTAAAGGAGACATTTTCTGTTTCAAGTGTGACTGTTATTTATCATCTTTGTAGGTGGACATGTGGCGACACGTGCATCCATACAGGTCTGTGTAGTTCTCACTTTTTTGTGACATTTAACTTTGGCAAAGCGATTCATAATGCATCAGAAAACTGTGGGAAGTTGGCTGTAATGTTACAGCAAGTCACTTGAAACTGGAAAAAAGTACAGTTAAAAAGAGCAGGACAGGGCAGCAGGTATTCATTTCTGCTCATCTAGATGCATGATTGCAAGAGAGGAAGAAGAAGAACATGATAAAACAAGAATACACTTTGCTTCAGCTTAAGCCAATAAATGTTACAGTAAGCTTCTGTCATTTTTATGTCAGTTAATCCAACAATCCTAAAGATTTTAACTTTTACCCTTCCTTATATTTTGTTTTTAGCCTTACAGTATATAATGAAAACACAAGTTGTACATAATTGTCAAATAGAGGGATGAGGTATGTTTCTCACCTTTTTTTTTTGCTTTTACAAATACAAATATTAACAGTGTGACATGCAGTTTTACTCTTTTGGAATAAATAATAAAAAAAGATGATCTAAACCTAAATTAATCCTATCCAACTTCAATTTTTAATTTATACTCAAATATTTAAAACACACTGACACTATAACCCCTAATTTGGGGAGGGTTTGTCCATTCAGATCTAGATTATTGCTGGTTATTGTTTCACGCATAGAAAAATACACGAGTGAGAGAAGAGGTAAAAAAAAAAAAAAAAAAAGGGAAAAGAAAAGGGGGTTGAAAAAAAATTCACTTTAACCCCCCAGTTTTTAAGTTAGTTTTTTTTTTTTTTTTGGTGTGTGAAAAGTCTCTTACTCTGTTGTTTTTCCATAGCTTTTTGCTTATCCTGGTGCTTGCTCCACAATTCTACCCAAGATGCATTGCAAGCAAGGAGAGAAAGACAGAGAGAGAGTCAGAGAGCTGGTTGAAAAGGCATGTATGGTGGGTGAGCATTAAAACCAAACTCAAAACAAAAGAAGCATTAGAATGTTTTACTTTCTAAAAGAAGGTGTTTTGTAATGTTGGCATGTAGTGTTGATTCATTTAGGACAAAATTATATTTTAAAAAAAATGTTATAGGGCTATATTGGATTTGTTATGCAACAGCTACTTAGGTAACATTACAAAACACCCCAACCTCTCCACACAGAGTCCTGGAGAGCCACACAGTGCTGTTACAGAGCTTTGGCTCTGACCGTCTACGTTCATCCATCGCATGTGTCTGGCTTTCCAGAGCAAAGGTGAAAACGAGGAGGCTGATTGGGAAAAAGAGCGTGGGATGATGTTGATAGCCAGTGAGTGGAATGGAGTAGTTGCAGAAGCTGAGATGCAAGTCTCACAGCATTCTGTAGAATTGAAGGTGCAACTTCTAACAGGTAGAAAAAGGGGTGAGAGTAGGAGAGGTGTGGGTGGACGAACTGAGAGGAGTCCCCTGTAGACAGACCCAGAATTTTATTTGAAAAATCAAGGACTATATGCCCAAAAAACAAGTCTGTTGTAGGAATTTTCTATATACTGGGACTGTTTACTGGGGAGTTTTGTTTCCACCCTCCATGCTGATAGCAAAGGAGCTGTTTCGTTATTTTTTGTTCATTTTCTACAGCACACCTTGAAGAAACCTGCAGTAAAGGCTCAGACGAACACCGATTTGACCATCGATGTGTATAACTCTACTTTCCCCTTGTCCCCTACTGCAGATTTTCACACTGCAAGAACAAAACAACCACATGCATTCAAGGTGCTAATAGGCCAACAACAGAACCCCGAAGGGGAGGAAAACAGCTTCACGGATGTTTAAGGAAAAGGCCACAAACACACACAGTCCAGGCTGGAAACAGGATGCATATTCCATACACTTCAAAACTAATTTATTATACAACTTTAATTTAATTTAAACAATTTTAATATAAAATTTCAGCTGGTTAGCCATCCTACATGATTATCAACGGTAATTTCAGTTAAAGTGTGTGGAATATAATAACACCTGTTGGTTGTTGTCTGGGGGATCTTTCACTGAGACGGCTGGAAGTAGGGTGGGGGAGGTTTAAGGTTGATGAGCTTGTACGGTGGGGGCAGGGGAAGGAGGGGGGTTACAGTGCACATGCAACCAGGCTTGAGTGGTGTACACACCAATCGAGGCAATAAAGTTCTCCTCGTTCAGACTTCGGGTATCAAAATGGCGGGCTCCTTTGCCCGTGGTGTGGTGAGGCAGCTGCAGCTGGGGGATATTCAGGAGGCCCTGAGGTCTGGCTGTCTCCATACGACCAGAAGGACTCTCTTTACTCCCCGGGCTGCCAGCACTGTCTGTGGGACTTCGCTTGCGCTTTTCCGGGTCTACCAAGTTACCAAAATTAAGGGGGCCAAAGACAAAGTTCATCAAACACAGGAGAAGGAAGTAAGTTAAAAGTTTAAAATGGGGAGAAGAAAAAGATTATTTGACAAAAAAAAAAAGCAAAGAGCAGCTTTAGTTAATGCCTTAAGACAGTCTGACATGCAGCACAAAGCTCAATATATGCAGAGCAAGTGCACTGACAAGTAAACAATACAAGCACCCTGATGTTAGCCTGAACACAGAATCTTATACATTTCTAAGAGTACTTCATATGAATCTCACAATTAGGTACAAAACTTCATGAAGGCAGTTGTTAAGTTTTAGGGCATACCTTTGGTTTGATAATGTGTGCGTGCTATTTCCAGCAGGCTGAAGACACTAGCCATTCCTCCAAGACCAGCATTGGTATAAGAATGCTCCAGACTGGAAACCGTGCACTTCAGGATGTCCAGCATGCCTTTGTAAACTTTTCTGTTCACCTCCTGGAAACAGACAAACTGGTTATTGAAGGTTTGCCATCACAAGCAACCCATAATCTGATCATGATCTAGGATTTTACAATCTCCAGATTATTACAAAGACAGAATACAGCCCTCAAAAATACACTACTGCATTCCCTCCAGAAACAAACTTTAGATTTGATTTTCTGCAAATCAAGTCTCTGGCAAAAGTATTCATTCGCCTTGGTCTTTCCATAAGATAAGACGCATGTTCCCAATAGGGAATACAGGTGTGCCGATCGATCGGCTACCGATCATAATCGGCCGATTTCCGTGAAAAAGTGTATGATCGGTGATCGCCGATCCTGGTCTCTTGTTGCCGATCACAAACTGATCACCTGCATCTCATTTCGCAGCCTGCCTGTGCAGCTGGTGGGCTCTTTCCTTCACACTGTGCAAACGCGTAGCAACAAACCCGATAAGCGATGTGGAACTATAACGCACTGAGTGAATGGAGAAGTTTGCGTGTTGCGGCGGAAAATTGAAGCACGTGGGGTGAAGCACGTCAAAATGCGAATCTAATATGGCATAAAAACAATGCCATACTTGACGGAGTTTGGCTACATCGAGGCTCACTGCAGTAAAAATAGACATATGGAAATTAAATTAAGGTGAATTCATGGTTCTTTTTTCCACATAATGTAACCGGTAGTGCTTATGATTAAAAAAATAATTATGTGATCGGTATCGGTGATCGGCCCTCATGGGTGATCGGAATCGGAAGGAAAAAACCTGATCGGCACATCTCTAATAATGAATGTGAAAAAGTTCAAGGTTCATGAATAGTTTCTATCTTGCAGAAAACAAGCATCTTACCACATCACGTATGATCTCCTGTCTGGCGTCTTCCTCCGACTGGACGGCTCTGTTCAGCTTACTCAGCACAAAGACGCGGAGCTGCTCGTTCTCCAGCAGTCGGCGAACCTTTTTCATGTTAAGCCAGCCGACGCCCTGTCCTTCCAGAACACTCTGCACCACTTCCTTTAAAAACTGCTGGTTCTCACTGGGTCAAAACAAGTCATTAGGTTAATTTTGCAGCTTTTGAAGTAAACTACAATCATCCCTATTTTGTCTAACATCTTTGATTGCTGATGATGTGAGGCAAAAGCTTCAGGTACCTTGTGTTGTTGACCCGACCCTGCGGTGAGGGAGATTCTCTCTTCACAGTTGGGCTGTGTTTGATCACTGAAGACTTTTGGTCCACAAGTGCTCGGGGTGCACGCGCCCCTGCAAAAAAAAAATTATCAAATAACACCCTCACAATCAGAAACGCACAAAAAAAGAGCACTCAAATGGACTGGACTCAATGGGAATTTAAAAAGCTGGAAACTATTTTCAAACTGCTGTGTTTATAAAGTCACACAGGGCTACGAGCATCATTGTGTACAGAGGACAGAAACATTTGGGAATTATCTACTGCAGGACAAACATATTACAGGGGCAAAGCCTATTATTACAAGAGAAATAAAGGACAAACCAAACACACAAAATGCACACTCACTCACACACACAAGAATCCATTTGGCTCTCTTGGTGAGGGCATTACACATTAGCAGCATAAAGTAGTTAAGGTCAGTGGAAGGACAGCGTCGGTAGTAATTAGTAAATGACATGCACAAAAGAAAACAATGAGGTGAAAATGAAGTTTATAATACTGAATTGTTAAAATGCAGAGAGTCTGACAATCTGTGAAAAACAGCTAAATTATAATGTTTTAAATAGAAGTGTTAGTAGTGACAGGATGTGAGTCAGGTGTCTGATCTGCACCACTCACACCACCAGCAACAGACTCAACTGCTGTTTATACCAAGGAGTCGACAAAAGATCAAAGTGTTCTTTTTTGTGTGAAGCAAAACCATATATAAAATGAGATGGATTAATTGCATGTACTTTCATATATTAAAATCAACTTCAAAGCAGTGGCAGGAGGGATGTTGAGCTAAACAGACTAAACTGTAAATCCAACTTTAAATATGAAATAAGTAAGACAGTTTTCTTTTCTCTGTTTAGACAAGTTTAAATGCATGACACAGAAATAATTACAAATTTAGGTGTTCCTATAACACTTGTATTTCAGTCAGGAATGAAATGAAAATATTTTTGAAATATTTTGAAAATATGGTGTTCAAAATATTTCTGAACACCACTGAAAGCAACACATTGTGGTTTAATTTCTTTTAATTCTAGATATCAATCATTATGTATTATCTAACAGTGGATCCAAGAGGATTACTATGATAATTTCTTACAAATACAAGTAATTTATTAAAAAAATCAATTCACAATAAAAGCCAAAACCTTAACCTCTCAGTTTTATTTCTCATCTCACAGTGAAAAACTTAAATATTTTAAATAGACAATTTAGATTATTTTACACAAAACTCTACACCACGATAAGCTACTCAACACTACCATACAATGAGAAGTAATCTATACTTCTCATTATATGTATTACAAGCCTATAATCATAATATTACTGTACACAAAATTCATATAGCAAAGAATTGCATGGACGGCAATAACGTTTTACTAAGTATTTAAGCATCTTTTTATGTCTGGGTTAGATTTAGTGAAAATTATTTAATGTAGCATAAACTGTTTTAAATGGTATTCGCTTCATGAGGTCATCAAGTCATTAAAGCTACAGTTAAAGTGCACAATGCAAAAACCGCAGCCAGAAAACTATTTTGTAATTTAACTTTATTGCCCAGATAGATATCTTTGATTTTATTTCATTTCTTCCAGTGCTCGGTGAGACAATTCATTATCTGGGCTGTCTGCTTACTTTGAGCCCAAAGTAGAAATACAACACGTTAATTATTAGTTTATTTATTACAAGTCCTTTTTTTTTTATCGCAACATTCACAATTACTATTGCATATCTGTTCATTACTATTGCATATCTGTTCATTAAATAAAATACTAATTCAAATGTATGCCACTGTTTGATAGGTGCATAAAATTACAGGCTGGAAGTAAATTTAGAACTGATATTAGTTTTGTTCACAGACCTCAATTTAATGTGTATAAAAATGCAAAGTAAAATTCTCATTTCTAAAAACCAATAATAAAAACTTAGCAACTGCTATGAAAATTCCCAGTGTGTAAACAATTGTGTTACCATATTATATATAAAGCTTTGTATACTAAATGATGATTTACACCTAAAATGTAGTTGTTGAAGAACCAGTGTCTGAGAATAATAGCTAACTTTTGCCCTGTGTACATTTAGTTTTAGGATGTCCTGAAAATATCAAAATCAACAATGTAAAGCTTTTACACACAAAAGGTATGAGGACTGGGGAACAATCCAATTTATGTCTCCATCCATATAACTAACACCACTCAGTCTACTCAAATATAAAGGCCACTTAGCGTAAGGGCTGTATGATATTAACAAATTTTGCATTGTCAATAATGGTAAATATTGTGATAATATCAGGTGGGCCATATGCCAGTTTTCTTCTTTCCTCCCTTCTTCATCTGTGCTTCCATCACTGTGACCTTTAGCATTTTGGACAGTGTCATTTGTGTCTTGTGTGAGCATCTGCTGCCATGAGACTTTTACAGAACCAGCAAACAGCTGGCACTAAATACCGTTAGATTAAGGCTGCCTGCCAAACACTCGAAGAGATGCAAGAAAGTTTCAGAGAAAAAAAGTATAATGAAGAAGCTGATCTTACAGGTTTTCAAATATTATTATCCTCCTTCATACCCTGTGTCAGTTGTGATAAATCTGGTTTAGCAATTATTACACACCTTCAAAACACAACTCTTCCACCTCCCTTAGCTGTGAACTTGTCTTCTAAAATTGTTGGTACTTTATTGAAAGTGAAATCAATAACTGCCATGATTCAGTTCTCATTTATCCAGTGGAAGATGTGGATTATCCTTTACGACCTGTAGTATGACATCCTCAGGATAAATACAGCATTTCTGCTTGGTGTTCTGCTCTTTTCCAGCCAGCCAGTGTCACTTCCCTCATTTACTTATTTCAATGAGAATAAAGAACCAAATCTTTAAAGCAAGCATTCCAGCTGCCACCTTCATGTCATTTCTTTAACCAAAGTGCAGTCATTCAAGCATTTAACAAAATCCTCACAGACCTTGGGCAGATCTCTGCTTTCAAAAGGCTCATTGCATCTTGTCAATCACTCTACAGTAAACTCTCTCTGCTTTCCTAAAATAGAGTATACAGGTTTGGTTTGAGTAGTACTCTACTGGAAAGAGAAACAAGAAAGGGTTAGGGCAAAGGAAAAACCCTTATTGCTTTTCCAATGAGGGTCATAGAGATAATTTCTTGGACTTTTTGTTTTAACTGATGTAAGAGTTCATATCCAGTACCATCCACATTATTTTCCATGTAGGAACACTTCCATTGCTTTAGAGGGACTGAGTTGGTTTATTATTTTTTTATTCAATTTACAGCTAATGAGGACTTATATATGACTCAACCAAATATGAGTACAGCAACTATGTTTGTGTACAGTTATTTCATTGCAAATTTTTGGATTTACCAATATGGATGTGTTTATAGGACACACTAAAATCCCACATCAGAGCTAAATGTACGAACAATGCACACTGTCTTTGTTGAACACGTTTCCATGCTAAAGTTTACATACATAATAAACTGATCATAGAAATGTGCACAACCTCATGGCAATGCCAAGGCTGCTGTACATTCGTCTATTCTTTTATAGGCCCCTTTGGCGACACCTAGAGGCTACAACGCAAAACTCACTGTGAAAAAAAGTTAAATATCAAAAGCATGAAGTGGTGCAGAAAATACTTTCATAATTACTTTATCATCATTATTACAATAATAATCAGAGGACCAATCATTTCCCTGTGTGAACAGAGGGGTTCTTGATCCTTTGCAGCATGAAGAACTTATGGTGCTGATTACGTTTTAATATTTTAGACCAAATTCATTTTAATAGACAAAAATCACACATAAACAAATTGCAGATTTTTTTTTTTAAATCTGCATGCAACCATTTCAATTATTACACAAAAAAACTACCCAAACCAATCTGAAAAAAAGAAAGTATATCTTAAGCCTAACAGTCGTGGCCTTTAGTTTGTAATAAAGAGCAGTTTGTCTTTTCAGGTGCTGAGAAGGAACTTTGAGTCCCTCTTCTTTCCATGACTGGTTTTAATTTAGACCCAGTATTTTCAGACAAGAAAGGAATCATTTACATTCTGACACTCAATTGGATTCAAGTCCAAACATTGACTAGGTCACTCCAAAAGCTTCATTTTGTTTTTCCGAACAATTGGATTTGCTGGTGCTCTTTGGATGATTGTTCTCCTGCAGAACCCCAGTGTGACTGAGCTAAACTTCAGACTTACTGTCAGACATTTTCCTTCAGGATTTTCTGACAGAGAACAGTTAATGGTTCCAAATCCTTCAGATGTAAGACAAGGATATTTTCCTAAATTCTGGGAGATCAGGATGACGTTTGTTGAGAAAAAAATTTAAATGGGCCTTTGTGTTTTTATATAAAGGGTATATATAAAAAGGGTATTCAATTCAGAATAAACATAAAGAAAATGAAATCTCAAATCACACTGATAAACAAATCCCACCCCTGTATCGTTTTATTGATCCAAACCTTTTGAAGAATGTTTTTGCATGTGTCTTGTAAACAAGCATTTTCCTCGTTTCTCCAAATCCCTCCAGGAATAGAGATGTGGGAGGTGAATTCAAAATAGCCACTTGCTTTTATCTTGCTGAACAAAACCTTGACTTCAGCTTAGTTTATTATTTTATTTTACTGCAGTCATGTCTTCTTGTTCTCAAAACAGTTACAGTGCAGCAAGATTCAGCCAAACCCCACATTTTGTACTCTGACGGAGCATGAAAGGAGTAGCAAAAGATGGTAGGTCACTAATATTATTATCCAGCATTTAAAAGTTTTTTTTTTTCTTGATGGCTAACTGGTGGGTTATTCACCGACTTAATGTAGAACCTAAATCTAAAGTTATATTATTTTTCTGCAACTTAACTGTGATGAGTTTAGCTTTAGAAATGAAGCCAAACACTTTATGAGGTGAAATAACAGACTGAAATAAGAAAGGTCATTAGAAATGACAATATGACCAGACAAAACACTGAGTTTTCACGGCTTCTGATGAGGCACACAGTGACTGACATGAGAGGAAGACATGGTGGAAATGCTGGGGAAGATGTAATTGACTGGCTTGGAGAAGCATGCAGCTCACTCAATAAAAGGGGCAGAACCCACCTTCTCCGCTCCCCGGGCCGGCCTCTGTAATTATCTCCATTAGAGAATTTAGCCCAAATACTGCACACAAAACTCAGGATTAGTGCAGCGAAAAGGTGAACAGAAAGAGGGACACCGGCCCAGACACAACCAGTCCGAACATCAACCCAACAAACAGACATGCATACTTAAAATGATGCAAAAGTGCAACCAAAAAACTAAAAAACAGAAGGCAAACAGAAAAAAGAAATAGCATGAACTCATGAGTCTGGATGTGACTGAAAATGTGAACAACAGTCACGTTTTTAGTAAGACGATTATCATTTACAGCTGGTGAGTACACTGTAAATATGTTGGTGATGTACACAACACTGCTTGAACTGTGTGAACGATGCTGGACATTTTAACAGTTATAATAAATAGGGATAAATCCTTAGAAAGTATGCACATTTATATTTCTCCCTCTCCCAATAAGGGAGACAGGCTTTTAATGAGAACAAAACACAAAAAGATAAGCAGTAGAGTAACTAATTAAATTAAATATCTTGCTTAAAATACAAATGTTTTTAGAAGATTAGTAATAACCAAGAGCAAATATCACCAAGCACACAAATAAGGCAACAACAAAAAATGTCAGGGAAGGTTTGATATTATTCCATTAACTACATACAGATCTTTCTGTGAACATTAACTAAAAAGTAAATGGCATTTTATTAATTGACAAAATTAAGGTAGAAAGATATAGATGCCACATCAAGAAATGTTTGCAGTTACAGAAAAAAAAAAGACTTTCAACAGTGACACAAAGAGGAATAACAGAGGAGCAAAAAGGGAAAGTAAACATAAACATGTAGCGGATGCTAAAGGTGTAACTTATATCTCAGTCCTACTCTGAGAACAGGATGCAAGGCAGGAACGTGTCACTTTGTAAGGTCACAGAAATGTCTAGTCAAGGACAAACTATCACACCAGACATAACATACCCGGACTGTCAGGGGAATCTGAACAACAAAGACAAAACAAATCACGATCAAAAGGAACAGAACACTTTTAATGGCAGCTATTCCACAATGAGTGGAGCTATTGAGTATCTTCACCATGATTCATCTGTTGTTTAGTTTTCTCTCAGTTGAAGAGAAAATCCATCCTAAACAGAGTTTATACTAACCCAGAGAAAACTGACAGGCACTATGTTATATGTATGTAATGTTATATGTTCATCAATTTATTGGTAGTTGAGAAGTGTTCATTCTTTTACCCACAATGTTTTTTTTTTTTAGTTTGTCTTGAAACTTGATTCATTTAAAACTGTGTTATGATAGTTACTGAAACTTTTAAACACAGGAAGAAATACTGTGATTTTTTTTTTCTTTATCCATATTACCCAGTTCTCCACCTAAACGTACACCAACAAATTAGGAGTCAGTGGAGTGAAAAAAAAAAACTGTACAAGAGAAAGAAATGCTGAGTTATTCCTTTTGACAACACAATAAAGTCTGCTTTGGAGTGGATTTTCCTGAGAGAAAATGTTTCACGTTTCCTCAATATTCTCCTTTAAATAGTGCCATGTATGTTTGGCAATCCAGTGCAAGGAGAGAAAAGCTTTAAAATCATTTTACAAACCTGCTTGCTCCATTTCCTCCTCAACATCAAAATTAAAATATTCTTTTACACCCCAAAAAATGTCAGAGAAGGCAGAAAAGAACAAACAAATTTATAAACAAATAAAAATGTTTTCTTTTGACATTTAGCGTATATAGTTCAGCTCTTAATCTGTAACAGCTGGAGATGTATTAAAATCTGTAACATAAATATTAAAAAAATTGAGCAAGTAGGATCAAGTTATCGTAGGATGGCAGAAACAGACCTTGTGTACAACTTGAATCTGTGTAATAGTCATTAGTTCCCTCCTACCTTTCAGGCTGGGAAAAGGTGTTGATTTCTCCCGGGCTGCTTTGTTGGGAAGAGCCAGATTGGACAGGCTGAAGCTGGTGCCGTGGTTCTTGTAAAGATTACCTGGTGAAGGATCAAAGAGACAATCACTAAAGCAAAGTATGATCAAATACTGTTGGTACTATTCAAGTCCATTAAATGAGACTTGATTGGTGACAGGGTGACAGGTGACAGGATCACCTCATCCTGCCTGTTGTTGCGCACTGTCAATCAGCTAGCTTAAGGAAGGCCGTAGCTTCTTTCATTTCACCAAGAAAGGTTTTTTCACAACCAGAAATATTCCTGGTTGTGACCAAAAAGTCTAATTGTGGTGTCAAAGCAAAATGAGAGGCACCTATCACTCTTACTAAAACTATAGTCAGTAAGATACAAGATCTATTAAGCAGCCAACACAACTAATTAACCACCTACATTCAGCTTCGTACAATATTACCCTATAAAGAGCATAACAACAAAAAAGGATAAAATTTTGTGCAGTAATCACTTGAATTCTGATTAAGGGAGTGTTTATGCTATATTTATGATTGAGGCTATGCATGGAAATAAAAAAATGTTAGATGTTAAAATGTAAAATAAATGTAATGAACAACACTATATTATATAAGTAGCAGTAGGAATGTCTGTCCAGATAAAAAGTGATTTTTTTTTTCATTTCCGTTGAAATAAAATGAGGCAATTTTAACCCGTGAAGGGTGTTTTGTAGCTAACAGACTAAACTGAGCATTTGCAATACTAACTTTAAATTTGCCATTTTGACACATTTAACTGGATGCTGTTTATTACAACAAACAAATCATCATCATAAAAAAACAAAACAAGAGAACTGCCAGCCATCTTGTCTGTCAATGTGGAAGGGGGCAGTTTTCCCATCTGGACGTTTTAACTTTCTTCTGTTGATTCTATAGTAATCAGTGAAGCTACATTAGTACATCTACACTGATACTTGATTTATTCTTACTGGCAAAAGACATAAGTCCACCAAATCCATCATTGCTGCTGTTGGAGATGGTGGAATTGGGGGAGCTGTTACGTGAGTCTCCTTCTCCATCAGACTCTCCTGGGAGCCTCAGGCTGCTGGGACGTAAAGGCCGCTGAGCCCTGAAACCAAAAGAAAGGTCACATGAGATATTAATCACACACACACACAGGTTCACGCAAAAATGGACGGTAAGATCAAGAACTCCATGACACGAACATAGCTTGGATGATGAGAGAAAGAGCATCTAAATGCTGCATGTACACACTTGTTGCCATTGAGGTTCTGGTTGAACCGAGGAGTGTAAGATTCCACTTGCTCTTCTTCCGCGTCTTCCTCAGTGGGGAAGCCATACTGAGGCTCAAAGTATGGGTTGTCATACTCTTGCTTTTTGTTGACAGAATCCACCAGACCAGAATCTGCAGCTGGTCTGAGAAACGGCTGACTGCCGATTCCAGGGACTGGGTTCTGCAAAGCGGCGCTTGCTGATGCTTCAATCTCAGGTGCTTCAGCTTGTTCCTGTCAACACAGATACATATGCATTGTGTAAATCATTTCTTATTAGCAACACATAAGAGAGTTGTATGAAAACAATAATCTAAAGTTGAATGAAATAGTCACACACATGGTTGACTCCTTGGATGATTGTGCTAGGGCTTGAGCTTGCAGTTGTGCTGGAGCTTGAACGAAGAGGCTGTCCGTCTGACTGTTCAGCAGCTCCTTCCCCACTAGAAGGACCATCCACACTATGGCTATCCTTTAAATCATGCAAGTCTTGAAACTCAACCTCGCTGGCATCGCCTAGTGCAGCATGAGTTGGAGGATCCAAACCTAAGAGACAGACAGTACTCAATGACGATGCCAAAAAAAGAAAACTATTCATACTGCACGGGTTGGTTTTGAATCAAAAGATCATACTTGGTGTATCCCCCTGGATGTCGCCTTGAATCATCTCGCTCACTAAGTCCCCAAGTGAAGAATAGGAAGAGCTGGAGTCATCATATCCATCACTGTCACTACCACTGAGACAAAACGAAGAACAGAATATCTGAAGCTGCTCAACAAATATGTTACAAATGAGCCAGATCAGACATGGACCTGGTTTCCTAACCTGTCTGTAGGATCAGACTCATTGCCTTCATCTTCCAATGGACCAGCCATAGCTTCCACCAGCAGGGAGCTTCCATCATAGACTCTGTAGACCACGGGCTGTAGCTGATGTGCGTACCATTTTGACTTGTCTCCAATTAAAGATGGATCATATACGTCTAAAACAGATAAAAACAGCAGCTTGGTGGTCAATTCAATTCAAAACGATTCATCAACAGATTATTACCATGTTAAATGAGTCTTACTGTTGTGTATCCTCTGAAAAGCAACGTTAGTGGGATTGAGTGCCCACTCTCCATAGAATTCCACCGCCTGGGTGTGGGACAGTTTATCGGCGAAGCAGGAGCGGCGTGGGCGAGACGCAAGAAACGACGTAGACTGAAAAGCGACCACTGGTCGCGGAAAGAGCCGCAAAGTACGCGTGTGCATTTGGAAGCCCTGGAGGACATTGGGAGAGTTGAAGAATCGCACCATGGCAACCCTGAAATGAAAAAGAAAATTAAGATGTTTTAATTGAGGTAAATCATGTTATGTGATATTATAGCTGGTACAATGTTAGAATAAAAAATAAGGCTGCAGATTAACCTAAAAAAAACTGTAAAATCGTGTTTGGGCTAACACTGATTTTAAAAGCTTTGCATAGTCATTCTGGCATGTCAATTTAGCCAACTCGCACACAGAAGTTAATCCTTAAAGGTTGTTTTTAACATAAATTGTATGTAATGTGTTGTTACTACCACAAGGTGGTGGCAGCACACTAACGGAAGTGGTAGAAAACACACCAAGTTGCTGGATTGTTGTTTCTGTTTTTTTTTTTCATAGCTAATCTTCTATTTTCATCTTTAATAAGTTGCAGTACTCTGACTTTTCTGTAGTGTTGCCAGTCTTTAAAAAAATAAATCAAAGAACAGGAAGTGATCTCAAATTTGTATTTTTGATTAAAAGGGGTCACCTTACCGTCTTCAAAAGTGGAATCTATCCTCCTGGCCAAGCATACTAATACTGCTCAATGTTCCAACAGTACTAACGTACGTTTTTATGAAAACGTAAGTTTACTACTTGCCTGGTGGCCACATCAACGGAATCAACGTCATTGCCGTATATCAGAGGGTTGAACTCGGTGGAGGATGGCGAAGCCTTGTCTCGTCCTGGAGGGAGCAGGGTCATCTCCTGGCCTTCCTGGAACTTCTCCAGGTTCAGAATAGGTTGTGTGTTCAAACTCATGCTGGCCAATGCCTAAAAGGCACCAGTGATACAAATTACAAAAGACGCTATGGATCTAATAACAATGCTGTGATGACTACTCCCACTACAGGCATCAACAACTTCTAGAAATTGTGTATAATGGAATATAATGTAGGTACATTTATTATTTGTAACCACCAACAAGGGAGATAATATCTTTGCATCTAAAATTATTCAACCCCCACTGCAAATTAAGCTTATTGGCAAAGTGCCCAAACAAGCAGCTATTAAATAAAAAACAGTGTTGCACAATTGTTGTGTTATTTACTGCCATCTTAGAATTATACAATCCCTGTATATCTTGTCATCCAAATGCTGCAGGATTCCAATGTCAGATGATGGAAAGTCCATCCACAGAATCAGGGAGCCAATACCCTGCTTCACAGTAAGCACAGTGTTCTTGATAACATATGCTTATAGCTCTTATTTTGATTGACATTTAAAGCAGAACCAACTGTTGCTTTTGAGTCAGTAATGGTGTACGCCTGGAGATCTTCAAGTGTGCCATACTGTGAAAACTGAAATCTCAGTGCTGGCTGCCACAGGTGTTTATCAGCCTAATAATTGTTTCTGAACATCTGCCTCAATAGGAATCTGGTAGCGGTCGTTGATAGGTTTCAGGAGGTGAATCCTTCCAGCAGTCACTATAGGACCTTGTCCTCATTTTTGTAAGATCAATTGAACAATTTACTTGACCAGTTTAAAACATCTATTGAAATGTCACCATCAACTATCTAGTTTCATCCATCAACGAAACCCTTCATTGGTTGTATTGGGGGTGACTGAGAACATGCGTGGTCTGCAATGTGTGCTTTTGTAAAGCTTTCTATTTCAGTAACTCTAAGACAGCAGTGGTCATTGGAAATAGTGTCGAATTTTACATTAAAACCTGGTAATATGAGGTTTATTTAAACAGATGTTAAGTCTTTTGCTTATTGGAAACACCTAAACAATTTTGAAGGAAGACGACAAACTTAATTTGAAGTAGAAGCTGCATAATTGTAGGTACAACGTTATAAATTAGTCCCAATCCAAAGATTCCCCATCTTTATGGTTTTGACTCAACAATAAATAAGGTCATCAAAGATCAAATTTACACATGTTGATGCCTGTGGTGGGTGTGCCGTTTTAGAGAGGAGAAACAGGAGGAAGTAAGTCACTATGCATGGTTTGCTTAGAGGGAACTGCTGCAGTCTCAGGAGTCAATGTTTAGCTTAGCATAATGGAACATTTAGTTGCTGGGTCAGGATGAATGTTAACTTTGTCAAAGGGATAAACAGATAAGCTTTTATTGTCTTATTTTGGTTAAGAGAACACTCACTATGCCAAAAACAGATGCACGCACATTCATACATGCTCAAGCCAGAGTTAAGCAGTGTATCAGAAACAATGTCCAGCGACATTCTGAAATGTTCTTTAGCATTTTCTATAGGTCAAGAGAACAAGAGACAATAATTAATGACAGGCAAACTAATGTGTGAGAGAGGATTTCCGTGCATGGGCATTACACATTCCACAGGAGGAGAAATGAGTAACCTTATTTTCAGAGGAGAAGATCTGCTTTTGGGTGATCACGGTCAATCTAACCAGACACTAGGAAGGGGAATAAGAGAGATGCCAGGAGAATCACATGTAGGCTGGAGATGACAGTTTTGTGACAGACACTGGAACATCACATGATGGAAGGGTAGCAGCATCTGCCTTTTCACTTTCTTTTCTTTGTCTCCTTTTAGAAGTACTTCCCACTTTTTCTGCTTGGCTGACAGCAAGTAAGTACATTTTGTTGCCACCAACATGTGAGTAATTTAAAGTTAAAGTTGTGAGGAAAAGGGTTTATACTAGAGTTTTGTAGTGAAACAACTCTAGCTCTGTCATTTCGTTTTTAAATTCTACAACTTACTTGAGTTGGATAATATTTTTATTGAGAGTGTGGAAACAAAGAGGATTCAAATTTAGAGAGACATTGAGAAAGCAAGACAGAGAAAAAGGCTGATGAAGAAGTTGAGATGATTTTATACCAAATATGATAAGACATTGAGAAACCGACAAGTCAATAACTTGATCAAAAGCCAGAATTCACCATCAGAATCCAGCCTTTGAGAGAGACAGGACAAACATCCATGGTCACCAACTGGGAAAACCCAGTGGTTACAATGGAGAGGAGATGACAGTACAAAACAGCAGATCTTTTCAGAAATACATAAAATGCTTGCACACCTCTGCATCTACAGAAAATGGAAAAAATGAAACTAATTCCCATTTTCTTAAAAAAAAAAAAAACACACAATCTGAGATTTACAAAAGTAAATGAATCAGTCTCTTGCAGGACTGATTTATTTGTAAAATGAAGAGCCGAGTGCAAGTATTTTCAGAGGCTCTCATAAAGCAGCATTATGCTACGGCATCCAAGTCTTTAGAAAAATCAGTGAAACATTCCTCTGTGACATGTTTTACATTCACAGAAAAACCATTGTGAGCTTATTTCCAAATATATGCTAGCAAAAACTGAGGCTTAGCACACTCCTACAAACCAGCTTCTCAGTCACACACACAAAGAAAGAGCTGCTAACCACACACAGCTATAAAACTGGCTCTGATTCAAGGTGGATGAAACCAATTGATGACTAAAATGAATAGTCAAATTGAGTTTTATCCTGTGAAAATTTGTGCTAGGCAAAACAGCCTCTGAGCAACTAAATACAGTGTTTTGCCAGTAAAGTGGGTTGATAAAGATAGAACTGGTATAATTAGGAACGATCCATATCTTTAAGTAAGTTGGAAGATATCTTGCATTTGTGGGGGAAAAAAATTATGCAGATTCTTGAATTAAGTAAAGTGGGTTGTGAAGATTTGCATATAGTGGTATAAAAAACAAGCACTCTCCAAAATAATCTTAAACAAAATAAGATTCTGAACTTGTATGTGAAGTTTTCTGTGTGATTGAAAAACAAAAACATCAAAAAACAAAGTCTCTGCTCCAACTCAAAGAGAAATTTAAATAGTACTTTTGAAATTTGAAGCATAATAGCTGTACCAATTAGCAATCCCAATAAGTGCAAAAAAAATAAATAAATAAATAAATGAATAAAAAAAAATAGCACATATTATGAATATCAAGCCAATATAGATTGGAAGGTTTGAGAAGGATATCAGCAGGTGGGGTTGTCCACAGCCCCATATTAATTGCTTGTACAGGTTTAATATAGGATGACAAAGGGTAAAAAGTCAGAGCCAAGCATGTACAAGATCTGGGCATTTGAATTTGTTTTCAAACTCATTTGAGACTCAACAGATACAGAGGGCAAATAAAGTTTGTTCGTAGGGTCCAGCAGTAATACACAATTTTATAATGGCCAATTATAAAATTATACGTTTATACTGTGGAACTAAAATCCTTGCAGTAGTTTTATAAAACTCAAAATTCTTCAAATTTTCTCATGTTACCACTACAAATTTCAATTTATTTTACTGGAATTATTTGAAGTAGATCAACAGAAAGTACTGCATTACTGGAAGCGGAAGGAAGACTTTTTTAGAAATAATCTGAAAAAAGTGGGGTGAGCATATTTATTCAGCTTCTCCATTTCAATGCAAGACGAACCACCTGTTTCTGCAAATAAAGCTGCAGGTATTTGGGGGATATTATCTCTACAAATCTTGCACATGTAGAAACTGACAGTTTTGCTCAGTGCTCTCTAATTTTAAAGTCTTGCCACAGATTTGAAATTAGATTTAGATCTGGACTTTGAATGGGTTTTCAAACACATGTATGTTTGGGGTTGTTGTCCTGTTGGAATGTCAACCTTTACCAAGAGATCCAATCTTTCATCACAGTTAAGTTTTGCTCCAGGCACCTCATTGTCAACAGTGACCAACTTGTATGTCTGCTGAAAAGAAGAAAAGTATTCCCACTGCATTATACTTCCACCACTCCATTTAACCTAAGGGATGATAGATTTAGGATCATGTGCAGTAGAAAGAAGTGTATTTTTTCCCTCTGGCAATGGTTGTCTTATTGCCATTCTTTCATAATAAAAAAAAGGTTTGTGGAGTGTAAACCTGAGCTCAAGATCTCAGAAGCTCCTCCAGCATTACCTCTGGTTTCTTAGTGGGTTCTCTAATTAATACTGTCCTGTTCGGGTCTGCCAGTGTACATGGGTGTCCATTTCTTCCTAGGTTTGCAATTTGTTTTTCAAATGAACGGAACATTGCTTTGTGAGATGTTCAGAGATGTTGAGAAATTGTGTTAATATTTTTACAAAAGGCAATCAGTGGGACATAATTTCCTTTAGAGGTATCGTTTGGTGAACACATACACACCAAAGTCCACAGATTTGTATTTGTACAAAATTTCAAAAATCAGGGCCAATTTTCATTTAGCTTCACTACATGTGTAAAATCACAGTAAAAGCCATGAAAGTTTGTGGTTTTTACATAAAAAAAATAAAGGAACTGAATATAAAGCTGTTTTCATGAATCAGAACCAGACTCTGAAATTATTTAGTAGGCTTATAGGGGGAAACTGGTTGCCATCAGTAACAATAAAAGGTTTATTGGGTCCAAGTATCCGACTTTACCTCCAACAGCTAGAGCATGCAAACAAAATGGAAACAAAAAGAAAAGAGAAAAATAATAATAACATGTTAGTGCACTAAAAACAAGCCCTTTTAAAATCTCGCACACTCATCTACAATACATACAACCCAGATGATGAAGGAGCCACCTACTCTTCAAATTGCTGAAAGAGAATTTTTACATGTATACGAGTGTGGTCAAGTCACAGTAAAAAGAAGCAGCCATATAAAAACACTGGGATCACTGGTTTCTGGCTGCCACAGGGCAGTTGAATGAAATTGACTTTTTTAAAAAAAAGGGCTGATTACCTGTTTTAGATGCTTCTTTAGTTCGCCTGCTTCAGGCTCTGGCAGAGGGGGCAGATTCTCTGCATTGGTGGGTGCTATAACCTGCAAGCCACATAAGACATATGATTAAAAATTTACTTTGTTAACATAATCTCTAAATAGGAAGGGAATAATCCACAAAAAATGTACTTCAATGGGGTTATATAGTTGGCCTTCAATTTCCTGCTTTATTTTTGACACCATCTTGGAGCAGCATTTGGTAAAAACATGCCACTGGAGTGACAGGATGTGCAAAACATTGTGTGACACACACACATACACACACACACCTTACTGCTGTCGAGGTCAACAAGCCAAACATCGTCTGGCATTTTGAAATCCGATTTGTAGAGGAAGAAGCTGGCTGGAACACCGATAATGTAGGGAGTGGGAGCGAGAAGAAGCTGTGAGGAGGAGAAAGCAAAAACCAGTTTGTACATAAAGTTGGTATTCCAACAACAGATGGTGTTTACAGTTTTAATAGGCAGCTAATTTCAAACGTTTCTCAGACTTGTTATTTCCATGCGTTTCATTTTTACACTTACCTGCTCAGCAGAAGCCATACATGTAGGGAGCAACGGGATGACAGGGAACATGTACTCCAGGGGGTAGATCATAGCAACAAAGGCCATGACACTCATGGACAAAGCATTGTAATCACGCGATTGAAGAATGACCTTAAAGGAAAATAATGGTAAAAAAAAAAAAAAACACAATAAATGTTATTCAACATAATGTTACTAGTCCCCTTTCAAGCAGTGAATGTCTCATTCCTATTAAGTTAAGGCTTTACAAACGTAAAACTGTCAAGTTATGTCTGTCTTTTAATAACTTCACTGCTTTGTTCTTATTCCCTTGTTGTCTAACTTGCATGCAAGAATGCCCGGTTTTGTCTCAAGTTTGTTAACAGCATTATTAAAAGTCGATTTTCAAGAACAAGTGAAGCTGGGAGAAGAAAAAGCTCAAAAGAGACGTCAGTGTGACAGCTTTCAATTAGTTCAGCTTGACTGGATTAAATAACAATGTGAAATGTTTTTCAAACAGATGAACACAAGGAAATTATACACATAGACTTTTTATTTTACAGACCTTTTTTTATTTTAGCTTTTAATATATATGATTTTATTTTTATTTTGTTGTATTTTTTAGAAGTTGAGATAACAATGCCTTTATATGCATCCTGTAATATTTTATAATCTTGAATGTGGGTTCAAATGATACCTTGGCTGAACAATGATTCCTTGTTCAGCCAGTTTCTAATCAGATAATTCATATTTCTAAGCACAACAATGTCACAAAAACATCCACACTGTTTGGTGTGGAAGTTGTTACTGCAGGCAGAAGAATTAAGTTGGCTATTTGTCCACTGATACCACTTTAAAAAAAATAAATTAATAAATAACCAGGGTATTTATCAAGTAAATGTCCTTAAAATGAAGGTGGAACTTTTGGAGGGTGTTCTGTGTAGAAAGAGTGCTGAGGATTTACAAATAATTCAGTCTTATCAGTTAAAATTGTCTAAAGCTCATATTATGCTAACTGCATCATCGGCATCCATTTACAGCAGTCTATGGGCAGAGAAGAATTATATCCTTCATTCAAAAACAAAAGTCTACAGTTTTTATTGAACATAGTGTAGTAAACAAATAAACAATGTTTTATTTTAAACCAATATGTTCTGAAATACAAATAAAAAACAGCCACGATTCCTGAGGCGCTGCTGGTGTGTGTCGATAATGATCCTATGGAACAGACCTCTCAGCCTTTCTTTGTTTAATGTCTGGGAGTGTTACAAATGTCCTCTTACTTTGAAGAGATTATAATATAGTTTATCTGTATAAATGTTGTGAAATGATTACACATTTATGGCTAAAACCATGGGATTTACTCCCCACCGCAGCTGAGACGCTTATTCTCATTCCTAGAAAGCAGTAGACCAGGAAGGTCCATGAAGGCAAAATACCTTTTTACACTTTGGAACAGTTACAGCTTTTCAATAAATTAAATGTGAATATCGACACGCTTTAAAGTGACAAACTCCTCATTTATCATCCTACTGCTGAAAATTACAGCGTTTAAGTTCAAAATGGGAATTAAACTGACTGAGACCTCTTTCAGCACTTCTGACATGGGAGGAGGTTGTGCTCATGGTCCCCTGACATAAACGCCCAGTGCCATAGCAAAATGGTAAAAAACAAAAACAGACAGGGTAAATCAAAATTCCAGCAAAAAAGGAATACTTCTGGAATGCTAACCATACTAATCAATAGAAAAGGATTATTAATATAAACAGTCTAAAACTCTAGCTCGGTATTTATTTTGTCTTTGTTTGGAAATATTAGTGAAATCCTGTTTAACTGCAGGGGATTGTAACGCAGACAACGTTGCTGCTTATAAATAATTATCAAAGATGGGAAGGCCTCTTGGCTTGCATTTACTTACAATCTAGTAATTAATGAGGAAGCAGTATAACTTTGTCCTCTCACATATTATTTGGATGTAGATGTCATTTATTTGGAAAGGATTTTGTAAAAGAAAAAACAATAAATTACGTATCCATTCTGAGACAAACATCCATATTTTGAGATGTGAAAAGAAAAAAAGTTAGTGAGCTATGATCTGTTTTGCAAAGGGAAAAAGTGGAATGTATTGTAAAGATTTATCCTGATATCTCTCATAACCTGGAGGATTTTACTCCATTTTTAGAATCGTAGTGATGCAGACTGGAAACTTTAACTTTGGAAAAGTTTTGAAAAAACGTTCTGAAAAGTCATTGCTGATTTTATTTTTAAACATTTCAATTTGCATTTCCTAATGTAAACAAGTAAGAATACCAGTCAGATGATCATAAAATTTCCAAAAGGAAAACAAAAAGGTTACACAACAGAGGAACTCCACAACATTGTGTATGAAACTAAAAGCACAAGTTTTGGTCTGGAAATGCTTCGAATGAGCCTATCTATCTGTGCCACAGTAACATTACACCAGCTAACTGAACAAGGATTCCAATTACATTCAAGTCAATGGCTCAAGAGGTGAAAGACGGCAGATGACAGAGAGAAAAGAGATGAAGTTCTCCGAGTTCTCATTTCCTCTCTCTTGCTTTGTGTAAACCAAATGGCTATAAAAACCATAAACAGAAACTGAATAATAAACGTTACTCATTTTGGCAGATTTAAAAAAAAAAAAAAAAAAAGTATTTTACTTAAAGATAAAATGCCACTAGTTGGTAATTGCAATAGAGCTGGGTATTAAGGGAGAGGTGCAAAACATGTTTGCTAACCTTAGTAAGGTTAATTGCTTTAAATAAAACAGAGTGGGTGTTAAGTTAAACTCATTCACTGTAAAGAAAATAATCAAATCAATTTTCTTTATCAGGAAATTAATAAATTATGAGGTATTCAGCCTGGTGATAGAGCTTGGTCAGTTTTTTTCTTAGAATTCACAGCAGAGGAACTGTGTTCAGTGTTTTGCTGATCTTCTGAGGTTCTATTTAACATATTTTATGCATGAAAATTACCTTCACTGAAAATGCAAATACAGTTATAAAAAGGTCCAAGGTATAACCAGAGCCTATCTTGAACTCCTGACTTGTTCTCATGGTTACCTTGTGCTCCAACAGGACACAGCTGAGGACCTGAAGACAGGCGTCAACACCCAGCAGCTCCAAGGGCAGGTGCAGCGGGAAATCAACCAAGGAGAAACGAGAGTTGTCAGGCAAGGCGAAGGTGAGTGGCCGTTTCAGTTCCTGGGGCAGCACCTCCACATCCACGCGCCTCTGACCTGCCAGTGGCACCGGGGAGCGCAGCAGCCGGTACACCCAGGACTCTATGTCCCGTAGGTCGACCAGCAGCTGACTGCCCTTCTCTTCCACCGAGAGCGCTCCGGTAAACACCCGCCACATGGTGTCCCTTCATAGATACACAAACAGAACACACACATTAAACCAACTTCTATGTTATTATTTCCTCTTTACGGCTAATGTCCTAATTAACTGTACAAGAATTGTGCTTAAATTGCAAAACATTTTCTAAGGACAATGGCGTAACAAACACAGGAGACTGTTGCTAAATGCCATTTCTTCACACATAAGAGAATGCAATATTTATTCTTAAATTTCACAGATACAAATACAGCTATTCAAGAGAACTTAATTATCTAATTGACATGGCAAATATACAGAGTTGTGCTGATAAATTTAATGATAAAAATATCTTAAAGCAGATAAATAATGGCTGATTTTACTGCAGCAGACAGCTACCAATACGCATGACCAAACCAACTGTGAAATCAGTAATCTGAAGGGTAAATGATACTGAAACACAGAAGAGGCTCTTTGCCAATCACCACAATGTTGATTTGAAAAGGCTCAACTTCACACGCGTGACACCATTCTGGTTCTTGAAGGGTATATTTAGTGCGTGAGGCGGGGAGTGAGGCTAAACCATTAGTCCTTCAGAGCCCTCCCACCTCGCAGCTGCTGCCCAAAGGCAGCTGGAGACCTCAATCTGTCAGAGCTGCCATAGTGAGAAGTGCTCTAAGCCATTATACAATGACTCTCCTCTTTCTCTGTCACCGCAACCCAACATTTCAACCTGGCAATCCAGAAAAATAACATAACAAAACAACTCAAGTATGTTAAGCATTTGGCTTCAATACACTCAAAGGTTGTATGATTAACCACAATTTTATGATGCTAATTACTAGACAGACTGGATCATTTTACTGAAAGAGAAGTGCATTAAAACAATAATAAATTGTAATACCGAAGGGTAAAAAAATATGTACTTTTACGCGTAATTAGCTTAAAAGCTAAAGTCTAAATAATTTCATTATTCAAATGTATGCACAGTCACTGAAAGCATTGAATATCCAAAACAGAATATTTGAAAATAAAAAGCCCTGGAGTAAATAAAGCTATCACCTGCTGTATAGACTATAACACAGTGCTGCTCCTCATCCACGTTACAACTCACTAAAACCATAGGTTTTTTTGCCCCTCCCTCATAGGAAATATAATTTTCTTCTCAGATTTGTGATCATAAACAAAAAGCAAGATAAGTAATTATGTGGAAACTACAAATAATTAATGATTAATATATTATGTTAGAAGTAGTATAGATAATGGCTGCTTTCTAAATAAAATAAGTTGGATCATGTTATGAATTACCTGTCAAAAAACCACGGTGTTTCTACTGAAAGTAATCATACCCTGAGCAACCCTGCATCGATCATATTTCCAGCCAAGTATTTTTCAACTTTACCTTAAACTACTGACCGTCATCAGTAGCTGCTGTCTTTACCACATCAATATTTAACGCAACACAACTATAAAGAATCCAAAAACATAAAAACAGTCCTCAAAGCCTAAGAAAGGGAAAACACCGATGCTGGATCAGACATCAGTATCATATTTGACGAAGTATTACTTGACATTGAATAAATCGCTCAAAACAAATTCAATTAAATACGACAATGTATTAATAACTCAAAGTGAAAAAGAAAACTAAACAAAAGCTAGTTCTGTGAAAACAAACAAAAAAAGCTGCAGATGGCCAGCAAAACCACACAGAGCTACAGACAAAAGGCTCCTTTATTAGTTATATTAAACATACAGATCACATGTGGATGAGGAGGAAAGAAAGGAGGGAGATGCACCAATTCATCTGTATGAGATTAGAGTTATTCAAAAAAATTTTAATATGTTGCTGTTTTTTTTTTTCTAATTTGTGAAATAAACTCCAACAGTTTTCTGTTTACATTCGAATTTGGTCATATACGTAAATATAAAAATTACGATGATCTTATAATTTCATTTTTGTTTGATTCAGAATTACGCCCTGTGTCAAAAAACTGCAACAATGTGTTGTATCCAGATTTTAAAAATTGGAAATGAAAAAATAAATAAATAAATAAATAAATAAATAAATAAATAAATAAATAAATAAAAATCACCAATTGCACACAAGTCAGAACTGATCTAGAAAAACCTGATTGGTGCTCATAAACCATTTAAAAACACAAGCCAGTGCCTTAATGTTGTGCTGTTTACTCTTTGAGTAGTACTGCTCTATTTTCTTGACATTTTTTAACAGGTCCTTGTGAACAGATGAGCTGTCAGCAAATTATTTACCCTGGAGACAGTAAAAGGCACACCAGTCAATACAACAGTTAGTGGATTGAGTATTGTGCTAACAATGAAAGAAAAATCAATTTTGTGAATAAAAAGTCCATTCAGACAGAAACAACGTCTCCCCATTCCAACAAAAAGAAACAAAGAACAAAAAAGAACAACTTGAAAGCTGCCAATCTGTTTTTTGTTGTTTTGTTTTTTATTAAAGAAAAAAACAGAAAAGCTAGCGTTTCACCTCCAGAACAACAACACAGAAGTCTCACCTTTGGGTGGCACGAGAGAGTCCCGCTCGTTGGGTTAGCCTCTGACTGCAGCAGTCCACCAGCCTCTTGAGAATATATAAACATTCTCTAAAAGTGGTAAAGAAGGGGTAGTGGCTGAGTATGCACAGCGAGGTCAGCGTACTGTTGCGGTTCCTGGCAGCCATCTTGGCAGCTCTGCGTTTGTGCTGTGGAGACTTGCCAGAGGTTTGCTCAGGACCTGGTTGCCCACTTTCTTCTCCAGATGAAGACGGGGCTTCAGACTTGGAGTTGTCAGGTGCGGATGGCGCAGCAACATGGCCT
The DNA here is from genome assembly GCF_001443285.1 of Poecilia latipinna. Lineage (NCBI taxonomy): Eukaryota > Metazoa > Chordata > Actinopteri > Cyprinodontiformes > Poeciliidae > Poecilia > Poecilia latipinna. The sequence goes on along the minus strand of NW_015113314.1, from coordinate 4,180 downwards.
CCACTGCTTCCATCAGACGTTTCATTAGTGCTCTCCACTGCCTGCGCTGCAGTCTCTGTATGGCTACTCTTGTCGCGAGGGCGGTGATGCCCACGCTGAAAAGATCGATAGAAGTTGACGCAGATTCCGTAGCGGGTGATTCCAGAGTCCTTGTCGGTCAGCGTGAAAACAAACGAAGAGTCATCACGCAGGCTGACCCGGCGCTGGCGGATGCTCAGGCAGCCCTCTGGTTGGCAGAAGAACACCACATCCGGCGGGAGCGGGAAGTCGTGGTGATCCTCCAGGGGGTAGCGTCGGAGAAGCTGTGGAGTCTGGGCCACACTGTCACTACTTGGTTGCCTGAGGAACAGATGGATAAACATGCCAGGTAATTCTTTGTTTCTCTTAGGTTTTATAACTGCTACAACATCAATATGCAAAAACTAAAAGAAATTAGGAATGCTTCCTAATGCTTTGATAGGAATCTAAACTGTTCAAAAAGAGGTGCTCAGTTTAAAACACAGATATAAAAGAACTCCTAGGCAAAACAAAGTAGGGAAATCACATGTTTTTCAATGTGTGTCAGTAGCTCAAAAACCAGAGATCCAAAAAGTGGACAAAAATTAAGCTCTCATAAAGAAAATCAAAATGGTCTAAAATGACCATTATGTTTTCTAGAAATTCAACAAACTTTTCTACAAACATGGGGGAAAAAGTGGTTCCCAAGCTTTTCAGCTTCCAACCCACAAAAAAACAAACAGCGAAATAGACTAATGATCAGATGAGCGTTTCTACTAAGTTAAAAAGGGCTATAATAACACAAGGTGCGACACATACCAATACATAGTTTTTTAATCTATGTGAAAGGACAGCTTTATGTCTTTCAATACTTATAATTATGTTCATTATCATTTTTGCTATTTAATTAAGTCGTCTTAAGGAAATCGCAAGAAACTAGACCACAAGGGGCCAGAACCCAACTTTGAAGAGCCCACAACAGTCACTGAAATAACTTGAAACTGAAAAGCAACTATAAATAGTAACTGAATAGAACCAAATACAATTCAAACATTGTTGCTAAATTTTAGATTAACAGAATTATTTCTAAGAAAAATAAAATAAAATCTAAAAACAACTGGCTTAGGCAAAACATTTCCATAAAGACTTTTTGAAAGAATCAAGCTTTACTAAGGGTGATAACTTTGCATTCTGGCATGCAGATGGTAAGGCGGAGCTGTGTTTTGTGGGGGCCTATGTGTTGCAGCACCCTCCCCCATGACTCCTCTTATGACTCAGATACATTTAAGACAATAACAGATTCATCAGTCAGGATCAGTGCTTACCTTGCTCCAACAACCACCAAGTAGTCAAGAAGACGTGGGCATATTTTCTTTTTCTCCATTTTGGAATATTAAAATCCTGTATGTCAAGACATCCAGGATATACGTTCCCTTGTGTGTCAATGGTATAATTTCATCAAAGGAGGTTTGTAGCTGAAATTCAGATCCTTTGTCATCATTATGTCCATTCACTACAGACAAACCTGTAAAAACACAAGAAAATATGATCATTACCAACCTGACAGTTTATTTTTGAATATGCATGTCACTATGAAAGGATACTAAATAGAAAAAAGAGTGAAGAAATCGTCAGTTGATCAGTATAGGCAGATTTTCTGCTTGAACAGTTCTAACTGGTGATTGGCAGGACCTTCATCTTAAATTTTACAAACATTTACGCCATGAGATCGGCTGCAGGTTGCATTCTTGTGATTAAACAGTATTACAGCTGTGCCAGGAGATGACAGCTCAACACTATCTTGCCTCACATTTCCCTTTACAGGAAATTAAAAACACAATGCACAATATTGAACTAAATTTATTTTTACTAGACAAAGAAGGTGACAAAGAAACAAGCCTGGAACAGCACAAGAGATTTCTAGCTGTTCGCTCCCCATCCCCAATTCAACAATATCCCTTTAATAATTATTCAACTCAGAAATACACTGTAAATCCCTACTGCATTTCTAGCACTGTGTGTTTTACAGGCATTTTATTCACTATTGTGCCAGCTGGTTGTTGTTGTTGGAGGATAAAAAAAGGCTCGCTGATGTAGTAAGCAGCTTACAGGCTGTTGGGAAAATGAGGACCATTGAGAGCATGCACTATGGCCCTTAAAGCCCTGGGAATTACAGGTAACAGGAGCAAACTCAAACACCAAGACATGAATCTACCACCATTTACCAGCTCCATTTTGACTCTTTAAGCTGAGATCTTAGAAGGTACAGTAATCAAACATTTTTGTCAAGTACAACTGCAAAACTATCTGATGGAAATGATCCAACTTTTAAATTGACTGAGCTACTTTTTTGTTTAGGAAAAATGCATTTTGTTATGTACGTACAGGGGAGTAAAATAAGTATTGAACACGTCACAATTTTTCATTGTAAACACATTCCTAAAGGTGCTAGTGACAAGAAATTTTCATCAAATGTTATTCCAAGTAATCCATTTAGAGAAAGGAACCTAAACAAGTAAGTTCAGAAATTATTGTTCAGAACTTATATGTAATAATGTGAAATGGCAGAGGGAAAACGATATTGATCACATAGAGAAAGGGAGGTGGAAAAAGGCATGGAAAGCCAAACCAGCTTAAATCTATCTGTGATCAGAAAGCCATACTGCTCCTTGAAAGTGCAAATGAACATCACTACAAAATGGTTGCCATTTTACAACGATTATTGACAAATAAGAACTGAAGTCTTGATTCAGCCAGTGCAGAGCAATATGTGTGGTAGAAAAGTTTTTCTCCTCTCTGCCATCTCCACAAAACAAGTTCAAACAAAAGCAACTATGTAATTTACATTTTTAGGGGTTTTAGAACTTTTTAAAAAAAATGGAATACCTGATACCAGTAACTACTAACAAGAGGAGGGAAATTATTTTAAGGACTCCCCTGTTATCGTAACAGCAACATATCTCTGAAGCATATATTCTCGAGTAACAAGAGCTTTCGCAGTCGGCATGCCATGGTGAACACACTTTACTGCAACAACAAACACCGCATTGCTGTTCTGCTGAAACACCACCCTGAAAAGCAAACATTGAAGTGGAAGAACATGCTTGCATGATGTTACCCTGCACTGATAAAGTCAAGGAGCTATCCATTTACCTATGCACACATTATGATACCATTTACTAACAGACCAAGCAATGACCTGGCCTTAAATATGCTGGAAAATCTGCTGGAATTACTGTTTTTCACTGGCTGAGACAGTTATTTATACTAACCAAGATAGATGCCAAGTGGTAGGTAGGACAGTAGACATCCAAGGTATTCAATTTATTCTGAAATGTTCTCCAAATTCATTACTGTTCCATAATAATAAACAAATCAGCAGTTTCTTTCTACATTTGCTGAGATGCAACTGTTTGATGTTTTTTAGTGTTAGTATCACAGCAGAGGGGAAATGTGTAAAGTTGAATGGATTGAACACAAATACTGAGGTTAAGACTTCTCCCCTGATCAGCAGTTGGCAATCTTGTTAGTCTTTTAGAATCACATAAGCTCACTTAGAGTTTTGACTAAGATGGGACTGAAAAGGTATCTGTTATGCAAAACCTGGAATGGCAAAACCGATAGACATCAAAATTGTTTTGGTGATGAATAAAGTAGCCAGCCTCAAACTCACTTCTACGGAAAAGTCCTGGACTATGCTTAAGGAGTGAGTCTTTGCCAGGAATACAACCTCTACAACCAACCTCAACAACCTCTAAAAAGCCACCTGTTTAGAGTTACCTGTGATTCATAGCAACAGGAAATTGACTAATATATCTGAATGATGATTTTGATTATGGCATTTGACAAAAAATACTGTAAATTGTTTCATAATTGGTTATTGTGTTGTGTTTTAGTGGTGTAAAGCATTTTAACTGCCTTGTTCCTAAAATGTGCTGTACAAATAAACTTGACTTTTCAATAGGATCAACAAGCATGTGGTTTATCTGTAACTTGCTAAGGCACAACTAGTACAGGAAGTATATGAAAATATTTGATCATGTATGCAAAATTTTGAGAATGCTTGGATTGGAAAAATTCATCATGAATTGAGATTTCTGTACCCATTTCTTTAACTACTGAAGGGTAACTAATAGAGGTGTGCCGATCGATCGGCTACCGATCATAATCGGCCGATTTCCGT
>NW_015113313.1:254214-285138 GCF_001443285.1 Poecilia latipinna | reverse complement strand
TTCAACGTTGATTCAATGTTTCTGGCTGACATTGATTCAATGTTGTTTCAATCATTCTGTGCTATCTGGGTTTAGCTCCAGGACGTCAATATGAAGAAATTCATTAACCGTTAGAAATGGGTGATTTTTTTTTTTTTTTTGGGGGGGGGGGGGTTGAAGTTTGCTTGGAAACACAAAACAATTCGTCACTGCACACCCAGAACACACGTTACCTCACGTGATTTTTCGCTGCATCTCAGACTGGTTTGCAATGGGTGCAAATGTGATGAGGTTTGCTTTCACATGATGTCGGAGGATGTACAGAAAGAAAAAGAAGGAAAAGAACTCCAACTTCTGCGTATTTTTCCTTTTACAGATTATCTACATGCTAGATCATTAGAAAAAAGTTACTTGTGCATAAAACCTTTCACATAGAGAAAAGTTTCTCTTTTTGTTTATTTGTTGGCCTCCATCACCAAAGAACTGAAACTAAACTAAAACTAAAAACGTCTCGTCTTAGTTTGATTCTTTTGCCGTTTGCTACACGGTGAGTCTGTTGTACACTGTTTCGGTCCTCAGACCTCAGAAAGTTTGGGTTTACCCGCCGCTTTCGACAATATGCATTAAGTTATGATCACAGGGAAGGGGCGGGTAATGGTGGTGTTACGATACATGGCTTGTTAGTGGTGAAGTTCTCTTTAATCCCCTCTGCTCCTTTGAAACGGCCTCTCTGAACGGTGTGAACATTCTGCGGCTCGGCGTTCAGGAGGCTCCCGAGTGGAACTGCAGCTGCGAGGAGCCGAGTGCAGGTGAAGCTGTCAGGCGTGTCGCTGCAGGTTCAGGACAGAAAAGCCTGGGCTTGACGCCGATGGAAAGAAGTTTAAGTTTCTCCGTCGCTCGTCTGCTCCAGTTTCTCCTTTCCTAATAACAAACTTATGCTGCCGCTGTGGGAAGATCTATTTTATCACATAACTCATGAGCTCATCTCTAAGCTAAGATAGAGGAACATATTTTATTTTTTTTAGTGCATCATAGGTGGTCTTAACACAAACTTCTACTTGCATAGAGAACTGCGCTTGGCTGCAGATAGCATCGGAGGCACGCAGAGAAATTTAGTTCAGTGGAGAGAAACAAAAAAGGAAATGCGAGCTCGAATCGTGATAGTGGTGTGTTGAAGTCTCCAGCTGCCACATCTGAGGCGTCTCCCCTCCCCCCCTCTCCGCTCCCCCCAGAGCCTGTACAGACAGGAGCTCCTTCTGGGCGTGTTTTTAATCTCGATCTTTAGAGCGGCCTTGCGGCAGTATTCCTCCTCGATCGAGCCGCGATCGTGTTCCGTGACAACGTGTGGAAATTTCGCATCGGTTTCGGCTCCGGCAGGCCTAGACGTCTGAGCATTGGCAGGCACCTGATCTCTGCGATTAACGATGAAGAGATGCAAAAAAAAAAAAAAAAAAAAAAAAACCCCCCAAATTTGTTTTTCGATCCTGTCAGAGATGTACATTTCTGACAGGATTTATAGGTGAAAACCAAATGATTATGAAAAAAAAAAAATCCACGAGAGGAATTAAGAGTTATTGGTAAGTTTAGGAGAACAAAACAATGTTATGACTGTAAAGAAAGTCTGTGGAATGCCAGACTTCTACTAGGAGAGGAAAAAAGTCTAATAACAATGAAAACAGAGGAAGAAAGCTTCTAAAAAAATCAGTGTTGGTATCGACACGGTACTGTGGGAACAGGATGACTCTTTCGCTCTTAAGTTCCTATGAAAACAGGTACTGCTGCAAAACGCATTAGTGCAAAGAGCAAGGTTGACTCTTAACGTCTGGCATGGGAGGAAACAATCAGTGCTGCTTTCTGCATCAGGTTATCCTCCCTTCTACAGGAAACAAGACAGTTTTTCATCCCTGTGTGATTTAAAAGAGTCGGCTGTGACGGGGGTGGGGTGGGGGGGGAGACACACTGACAGACAGTGTCAGTGTGTCAGATTCTTGTAAATTGAATCTGCGCGCCGAGTCTCTGTCAGGCGCTGCTGAGGTTTTTTCACCGTTGTTGAAGATCGCTCTGCACTTTACAACGCACCGCCTGGAGGGACAAAAATGGTTGAAAGCAACGTAAGCAGCAGCGTGGCTGCTGGCTGAGCTGTGGGAGGCAGTGTGAGCTTTACCAATAACTAGACAGGAAGGTCAGCCACCGCTGTGACTTTGCTTTTCCTTCTGGAAAATGTGAGATTGTCCTTTGCCACATTTCAGGATGAAGTGCTGCACTCAGCATTTTTTTCTATTTATAGTTTTTTCTTTACTTTGGAATCAGGACAGTAAACGTAAAACAAGAGTGTTTTTGTCAAAAATAATTTCCCAAAATTCATTTTATGTCTTTTTTTTTTATTTTTGTTTTGCTTTAAAACTGAAATTTGAAAACTGAAAGAAAAAAAAAATCAAAAGAAAACCAAAGTGAAAAATCAAAACAAGTAACTGAGCTCTGTTGAAGTCTTGGGTGATCTCCTGCTGTTCAACCAGGCTGATTTTTTTTTTTTTTTGTGAGGTTTCAAACGAAAGGAGCAGGTTTTATCAAATCTGAGTTAAAACCTCAAAGCCTGAAATCGAAGGATTTATGCAAAAAATTAAGAGCTCATAAAAAGCTTCTGGTGCTTTGAGTTTTACACACACGCATGCACGCACACACACACACACACACAAAAACTATAATTCAGTTGCTCTGATGTTAGTCCAACATTAAATTTATATATACTAACATAAAGGTCCTGATTTATTTGTTTGTGATTCGATCAGCTCTATTACTTTCATGAACGGTTTTGATCACGAGCACGAAAATCCACAAAAAAAAACAAAACAAACGTTTTGAACGTTTCAGCTAACTGTCACTCCGCAGCGAATACAGAAGCATGCTGAAAAGTAAAACGAATGATGTTTTCATCTATTCTTAGTTTTTTGCATTTGATCGCTTCGTGCCATTCTGCTCCGTTGGTGTCTGGAAGTGATTACTCAGCAGCTCCTTTATAATTTCAGAGTAGGAACCCATTTTCCTGGTGGGTGGACATCTGCAGGGTGGCATGAGAACGTTAGAGGGTCTGACTTGTGTTTATGGATCAGTCTGGGCCCAGGAGAGGAGCTTTTCATTTCAGATAATGAAGCAAATCGTCTTCTGAATCCATCCAGAACCAGAACTCAACTGTGTTTATGCTTTGAAGAGATGTAGGTCGTAGTTTTTTGGGGGTCGAGGTGGGGTGGGGTGGGGGGAGGTTAGTTGGAGACGGAACGTATTTGGTTTTTCCTTTGGAGCTATCACGCAAAATTTTCTTCACAAATTAACAAATTAGCCTCAGAATGGGACAAAGGAGCAATTGGAAGTGGCTTAAAAATCATGTTTTCTTTTGTTGCTTGGATGGTTGGTTTAAGTCAGAGTTGTAGTTTGATGGGTTGATCAGTGCTCTGCTGTGACACTTTGGCTCCCGTCATTCATGTGGATTTTACTTCGACATGAGCCGCCTAGCTTAGCGTCGATACAGACGGTATCTCCTGTTAGCTGTGACCTCGTTTAGCAGGTTAATGCCCCCTGACACAAAGCTAAAAGAGGTTCTGAAATGTTTTAACAAGTCCAACAAGCGTTGACCTCATTTCTAAAATTCCCCAATCCCAGTCCAATCAGTCCTTTTGCACAATGTGCTCAAGAAACAAGTCTGATCCAGCAACGCGCCGACTCGCAGCTTACAGGACTTAAAAGATCTGGTGCTAATGAATGCCGTGCATTCATGCCTGCATGAAAGTAACGTTTTGATTATTAATCTTTTTTTGAACGGGGAAAATGCAGGTTTACAGGAGGTGATATGTTTATTTCAACATTTGGCATTAGTTGCATTTCTTCCTGATACGCTGAAGCTCGCATTTCCTTTAAACTGCTGAATATTGCCTTTCAGGAAGGGCTTGCTTAGCAATATTTTAGTTTGATAAGGAGTCGTTATCTGCCTTGATAATAAAGACTTTGTCTTTTTGTAGAGTTTCAAAAAGGAGTTTCTTCAGTAGTTTCCACCCGCAGATGTTGCCTTTTCAAAATTACTCATGAAAAGCTGCTTATTTGGTAAAATGTGCCCAGCAGCAACATCTGACTTTAACAATGTTTATTGTAGAAAGTCATTTTAGCTGGAGCTTAAGAGAAGTCACATCAGAATCTGATTCTTCAGTGCACTCAAGCTCTTAAACTAGCCACGATTCCCTGCTAAATGAGGTCTGAACAAGTGAATCCTTGATCTTTTATGAGTGTGTCTGAATCTGTTTTTAGCACAGGGGATTGAATCAATCAGCATGGATGTTTCTAAGACATGTGGCATCAATATTTGTTTTTTTTTTTTTTATAAAACAAAAATGTCTGTTGTGAAAATGAATTCCTGGCAGATAGACGGCTGTGTAGAAACAGGAGAACACGATGCTCTTTTTTTTCGTGCATAAAGTGTTGAAGTTTATAGCCATTAAGCTAATTTACCTTGAAAACATCCACAAAAAGCAAACATAAAAAACAAACAAACAAACAAACAAATACTTTGAAGTTTTTCCTAGAAAGCTTAAAAATATGCATGATTTCCTGTCACTTTTCTGGTCTGGAGAACAGCAGCTGCTCACTGTTTCTGCTTCAGGCTCCACGGTTTAATTTGCTTTATCGCATGTCGTAACTCATCGGGACCTCGGGACGGATGCAAACTTTCTCTCAGCACACAATCTGCAGCGACGGGCGACGGCCTGTGCTTTGAGCATACCTGTGGATTCAGACATACTTTTCCTTCAGACTGAGGTTCTGTGGAAACATCTCCATCACTACCCAGAAGCCCTCAGATGGAAAACATGTTTACGTCTGTCGCATCAGCTTGCATCTGTTTCCCTCATAGCCGTCCACTCCACTTAACTCCACCTAAGTCGCTCTGTCTCTCTCTCTCTCTCTGTGGCTGCAGGCCTGTTGTCACTTTTTCTGTTTTCCTGTCTGGTACCGAGATTTAAACTCAGCAGACTGACTTTTATGAGAGAAGACGGGAGTGGAGGATGATCTCCTCTTGAAGCCCTCGTCCGCACCTCGACCTTTCTTATTAAACACAAGAAAATAGGTCAGAGGTGTGTGTTGAGTAAGTCGCCCGAAGGCTTGTTATTTAACAGAGGAAATGGGCGGGCGCATGGTTGTGCAGCAGTCAAACCGAATGCACGCACACGGAGACAAACAGACGGTTGTTATGCTTGGGGGAAGAGTGGAGCTGATGAAAGTCGGGCTCCGACATCTGTCTCCGTTTTTCTGCCTCGCATCACGTCTGGACCTGAAGTAGGTCAGTGGGACAGCACAGGTGTCACGAAGGCCTGGCCGACCTCCAGAGCTCTGCAGCCGCAGGCGAAGCGCAGGTGTCACTTGAGGCGTCAGGTGGACAGAATGAGCTGGAAACGTGGAAATCTGTAGTTCCAGTGGCCAGTTCCAGCACTGAGGAAGAGGTGGGAGACTGGTGAATTACAGCACAGCTGGGACACTAAAAACCGACAATTACTAATTGGAATCACAAGGGAAAATATCATAAATCAAACTATAATAATAAGCCATAGCATGCTAGCAATCACAGAAATTAATTTTGCTCGTACAGAATGATAACTATAACCTCATTTGGACTTTTTTTTTTTGTTTCACGCTGGAAAAATCAAAAGGAATGAAGTTGGAATTCTGATGTGGAAACCCCATCCAGCCGGCTTCTGTCGCCATGAAACTCAGTACATTTTGCAGAAATAAACAATCCAAGTGTAATCTTGCCTGATTTAGTCTTTGCAAAATAGCCACATGTGCAGCTGAAGTGGCGAAATTTCCTTTGAGCCGGATGTCTGAGAAAATCATCTCAGAGAAAAGACGAAGCAGACGAAAAATCTCAAAAGGAATAGCAGGAGCAAACATGACCGAGCAGATTGGATTTTATTTTGCTATCATGTCAGTAAATGACCAGAACGAATGAGTTAGGCATCTTTTATCAACAGTACAAAACCACACTGTAAAAAAAAAAAAAAAGTCTCTAATTTATGGTAAAATAGCGGCAGCTGTGGCTGCCAGAATTTTACCGTAAATTAGAGACGTTTTTGTTTTGTTTTTTAAAGTGCACCCTTTTGGTCAAATTTCAAAGACTTACTGAAACAGTGAACCAATAATATTTACACTGTGTGGACCAATCAAAAACCTCTCCGACATCTGCATATCAAATCCTCAACGGGTCACTGACGCTTCCAACTCGTCTCAAGTCGGAATGATTATACAATTTTATCAAAAACGTCAAAAGTGAAATAAAAAACTGCATTCGTGCTTTTTAGAATTGTTTTATAAATGCTGTTGGCTCTAAAACGAAGGGGGGAGAAAATGACACGAGTAACGTCACTGCTCACTTTAACAAAACCGGCACCAAAGTCTCTTCAAACCGGAGAACGTTACCGGGGCTGCTGATGTTTCGGGGAAACTTTAAGTGAGAGCAGAAGCAGGCAGGTTTTTATGTAAAAGGCTTTAAAATCACACGGAGGACTGGAAATGCTAATGTCTGTGAGGAAATTAGTCAGAAACGCAGACAGAGCCACAGTCAGACAATTTAGTGTTAAAAAATAAAAAAAAAGAAAATGGCTGATTTAGTGGGGAAACATTCCTGGGAAAACATCCTAATTCCCAAACGTTTGGTTAAACCTGATGAGGGCAAAATCCCACAAGTTTCACCTGCATGTCTCTAAATGCACCGCATATTGCATTTTTTATTATTATTTTTTTTCCTATCCGGCGCATCGTTTATGCTCATCAGTTATTCCTGAGTTCTCAGTGTTCCACTTTCGGACATCTAGATGTTACAGGAAACCGGTAAAAATAAGTTGAACTTCCTTCTGTTTTACTGGAAGCCTTTTTGAGCCAACGATGAGCCAGCTTTACCACCCAACTGTAACTGGGACAGGGCCGTGACCGGCAGCCGGAGGAGCGGAGGACCCCTCCCTGATGACGGAGCTCTTCTCTCCATCCCAAACCATGACACCCACCCTCTGACGAGGCTGGTTTTGGCTTGTCGTTGTTGGCAGTCTCTTGTTTTTACAGTCATGAACTCTTGAACGCCAGGCGGTAAAGCTAGACGGTGGCCAGTTAGACATTTTTTACTGAAACACTTCAAGCCCTTTTTTTAGATTTTATAGAAGACATGTTGGTGAACTTCCACTTTGCAGCTCTCTCTTTTTCGTTGATCACTCCAGAGCAAAACAGAGAGTAATTGATGTCAGAGCAGCGGCCCTAGCACATCATCATTATCATCATCATTATCATTAGTTGCTGTATCTTAGATCATTGTGTCCTGAGGAGTTCCAGGCCAGTTTCTCCGGAGATTTGTATCTCCTCTGCTGGGTTGTGCTTCTTGGATTCCAGGATGTTCGGATCATTCTGAGAATCCGACCCAGCTCCTCCCGTTTTTCCCCTCACCGTGCATGTCATCGGCTGCGCTGATTTAGAGGCTCGACCAGAGGGCGAGCTGACTTGCTACATCTGTCTCTCACATGGCAGTAAGAAAAATAAAGCATCGCTTGTGTGTTTGGGTGCTGCTTTGTGTGTGAACTAATTGTTCGTACAGAACAATTAATGTTATAAACACGAGTTTCAGCTCTAAAACTACCGGTTGAGTAATCATCTTTAATTCTTACAAGCATATTCAGGCCAGTTCTGTACTATTACTGCCAAAAAAACATGGGACGTATGTGGTGGCTTACTTGGTCATTTAGAAAACCGTAAAGTTCTCAGCAGCAGCTTCCAGAGGTGAAGTTTGAGAAGTTCTGCAAAAACAAATGCAGCGAAATACTGTGAAAATGTGTCGGCATTATCAAATAAACCTGTTTGAGCTAAGGATGCTCTTTGTGATGCATGAACATGAAGGTAATCAGAATCTATAATGACTTAAAGACAATTTAAAAATGTCAACCAGATAAAACAAAATCTACAAACTCGTGTCACTTTTGAGCCTGGCCGATAACAGAAAGCTTTGATTTTGTTTGATTTCACCATTTTCTCCGCCTTGTCCATCCCGTGCAGACGAAGCTGCCCGTGCTGCTCCTCGGCCGCTCTGCGGACCTCCGCCCTGGCGAGTTCGTGGTCGCCATCGGCAGCCCGTTCTCCCTGCAGAACACCGTCACCACGGGGATCGTCAGCACCACCCAGAGAGGGGGCAAGGAGCTGGGCCTCCGCAATTCAGACATGGATTACATCCAGACGGACGCCATTATTAACGTGAGTGAACGCACAGGAGGAGCAGGAGAGCGAGGCTTACAAGAAGTAAAAAAAAATCTCTAAGCTGTTTGCAAGTTTTACCTGTTTGAAACTCTTATTCCCCTTTTTTTTATCACCTATAAGCAGCAGCTGTCATAATGAATGTGAACTCAGTGGAATGAAAGTTTCATCTTGTTTGTTTTCTTGCAGTACGGAAACTCGGGAGGGCCATTGGTCAACCTGGTAAGTTTGAAATTTCTTGTGTGCATTTTGTTCAACATATGTAAATATCGAACATGTATGTTGATCCCATTATCTGAGACATATTCCCAGTCTGCTTGTGGAGAAGATATGAGGTGACGCAAATCGACATGTTTGTTGCTGTTGTTCCGACTTGAATGACTCATATCTCACTCAACAACACGGTTTCTTTCCTCCTTAGCAGACACAACAGCGGTGTTTAGGAAAACGCCTGCATATTTCACATTTTGCCAGGTCGCAACCACAGACTTCGTCGTGTTTTTGTGTGACTTTTGCAGGATTAGCCAACAAAACGACTGAACGTTGATGCATGGGTTAGGAATTTTGTTTCTCCCAGCTTCGCACATATGGAGCGTGAAATTTGTTTTGCATTGGACTCTGATTCACATATTAGACGTTCAAGCTTCGATTTTAATGACTTTTCCACTTTGACTTTAATATTTTAACACAATGGATTCCACTCCTCTAATAAACATGGACCGGTCCCATAAAGCTTTTTTTTTTTTCTCTGATTGGCCTTATGAAATCTGTAAAACAAAAACAGAACTTTTTATAACACTCGACCTCAGCCGAGATATTACTTAACAGATGTCAGATGTGCAAACAAACATCGAGCATCGCTAAGTTCTCATTAGTCGAAGCCAAATAATCAGTTTAGGTAACGCTTGGCAGGCGACGTCAGGTCCACAGCTGACTCTGATTTTCAGCCGTGTTCCTTGAATTGCTCGTGAAATGACGCGAGCCTGTTGTTGTTTTTGCAGGACGGGGAGGTGATTGGCATCAACACTCTGAAGGTCACTGCCGGCATCTCCTTTGCCATCCCGTCAGACAAGATCAGACAGTTCCTGGCAGAGTCACATGACCGGCAGGCCAAAGGTTTGCCACTCTGCCAGTCGTCGATAATACGCAACAAATGGATTCTGTGCTGATAATTTAATCGCAACAGTTGTAAATCGCAACAGTTTTTCTGGAGATTTTGGTTTTTACTTTGAGTCACAGATTCTCTTTTTTCTGAAATATGCAGCTTATTCAGCTGTAACCACAGAAGAGAAACAATTTTTGTTTCATTTCCAAAAGGTGTTGCCAATAATGAAACTAAATGACTCAAAGGTTTGATTTTTATTTGAATTTATATTAAATCATGGGTTGGATTGTTGGTGAAAAAGCCACTTTATCACAAACAAAACAATTTTATGGAACGAATAAAGAAAATTTAGAGTCAGATAAGACGTAGAAAAAAAAAACATGATGTCAAATCATAAAGTTGCCATTTTAAATTCTTCCTCCTTCAGCTGAAAGCATCTTTTATAGCTTTAACATCACTTATAAGACCAATTTGACATACAGAAACTAACTTGTTTTGTTTCAGCTACATTTCACAATTAATTTTAAAACTTAATGCTACAAACACTTGACTAAATAAAAAGAAATCTAGTCGCTGGGCTTTATTGTAGATACAGAACAAACATGGAGATGTTTCTCTGCTGCTACTGCATTTACGTCTCTCAGTAAGACTGACTCAGGACTCTTGGCGTGTGGCTCCGTCTTTCTGGGTGGATTTTAGTGCGGTGTGAGTCACCTTTGACCTTCTAAAACAGGACGTCTTTAAAAATACCACTTTGTAAAGTTGTCACTTGACCTCGTTCTGCTGCTTTCACTCTACTAGACAGGCCTGGACTTTAGAACAAAAACAAAACTGAATTTCACATTATTGCAGCTCATAATCAAAAAAAAAACATTTTCTTTGTTCTTGAGGAAAACTCAAATAGTAAATCAGACCAAGCGCATCTCACTTAGCAACACGACTTTCACTGGATCGGGTTCCCTTTGTCCTGACGTTAACACAGGACATTACAGGACCCGCTACAAGCCAAGCAACCATGACGTAATTAAAAGCAAATAGTCCAAAACTCTGTCACGATACGAGGTTAAAAAGAGTTGACCCAGCTGTGTGTACAGTCAGCCGTGATTGGGACCAGTTGGCTGCAGTAATAAAAGTCATCATTTCCAGTGAAATGCATTTATTCCAAGCATTAAAGTTCTTTGTATTAAGTCCTTTGGAGTGACTTGTGTTTAGCATGATCCTCTAAAACGTTGACAGTATATTTAAATGTTGCAGACTTCTAATGGAGGTTTTTAAAAACATCTGCTAACATCGACTTTTTTTTTTTTTTTTGCTTCCCACAGGGAAAACATTACCAAAGAAGAAATACATCGGCGTCAGAATGATGAGTCTCACTCCGTCGTAAGTTTCTGTTCCAGACTGCATCACATTTCATTCCTGTACATGATCAATAAAAGAATCATCTTGATGCCAGAGCTTTGGTTTCCACAGTTACAAACACGTACCCCGATTCCTGTTGTCTCTAACATGGTGACACGGTGAGCCGAGGGCGGTCCGGGGTTTTCCACCTAACAAGGATGAGCAGACTGAAAATGTTTTAGTTCATCTTTAGCTACCTGCTGCCAATTCTGAGCTGGAAACAGGCAGGGATAGAAGAACAGGAGAGCAGCCAGAGAGGAGGAGGAAGACCCGCTCCAAATCAGAGAAACGGCCAGAATCTGCCTCAGTTTGTTTAAATTTAAAGATCCCAAAAGAGGAACTGAAGCTTAACTGCCTGTGTCACATAATTGGTATGACCTTGAAAATCGTTTATGTCACATTCTTCACCTTTTGTCACATTTCAGCCAAAACTTTCAATGTACTTTATTCACAACACAAAGTAGAGTGCTGGAAACCCTTTTTTAGCAGACGAGGACTGGAAAAGTTAGATTAATTCCAGATTCGCTTCTGCAACAAAAGTAGCAACACAATCGTGGCATGTTAAAGACATTCAAATTCACAGTTATTGACAAAGGAGATGCCACAATAATACAATTTTTTATTTAATGTTTTGCAGAGTTTTAAACCTCTTAGTGCCAGTTAATGTTTTAGAATCAGACGTCACCCAGTTGAGTATCATGGTTGATGTGTTTTGAAGGTTTTCACCGCTTCTTTTTTCTTTTTTTTTTTTTCCCTCAGGCTGGCAAAGGAGCTGAAGGAGAGGCATTCGGACTTCCCCGACATCACTTCAGGGGCGTACGTCATCGAAGTCATCAGCCGAACACCAGCCGAGGCGTGAGTGCTCTGTTTTCTCAGGAGAAACTTTAAAGATGTTTTCGTCCGATTCTGAGACCACTTCATTTACAAGTCGCACAGTTATTCCCTCAGTTGCTGCCAGACGTTATAAAAACTGGGTGGTGAAAAAATATTTGGTGTTCAGAGAAATTTCTGAGCAACCAGATGAAAACCAAGTTGCAGTCTTCCAACTGTGAAAACAGCCAGGGATGTTTGATTTCTGGTCATGTGGTGTTTTTTCTGTAGTCCTGTTGACTTTCATACTTGAGTTTTTCTTGTTAGTAATCCTGTTGAGTTGAAATGTCAAGTAAAAGTTTTTTGAGCTGGCAGTGGAAGCAATAAATGTACAAAGGCCCAACTCAACAAAGATGAGTTGGGCCTTATCAGGACAATTTTAGAAATTCCAATTTGTCCAGTTTGTGTATAGTTTGCATATTTGGTTTTGAACCAGTCAGGTTTAGGCAGAGTACATCGTCTTGTTTCACTCCAACATGTGATTTCTCCGAGGCAGAGCTGGCCTGAAGGAGAGGGACGTCATCATCAGCATCAACGGGGATCCTGTCACCTCGGCCACCGATGTCAGCAACGCCATAAAGCGGGACGACAAGCTGCGGACGGTGGTGAGGCGGGGAAACGAGGACGTCATCCTGACCATCATCCCAGAGGAGATTGACCCTTGACCTCTCAGCTAAAGAGAGCAGCCAATCAGCGTGAGAGCTGAAGCAGTCAACCAATCGCGAGTCGGCTCTCAGAGCTTCTCGACCAATCATGAACACTTTGAATGAAACGAGCATCCAATTGGAGGGTGTGTGTGTGTGAGGCTGCGGCTGTAGAACTTCCCTTTTTCTCTAAATCCTTCCTCCCACTCTGAGAGGCTCATTACTCCTCAGGCTGAAGCTTCACGTTAGCTCTTTTACTAATCTCCATTTACCTTCCGTCGTCTCTCATCTTCTATAGCCTAACACCTGTTGTGCAGAGAGGTTACTGCAGGTCACCGTAGTTCACCATTTACTGTATATTCATGTTCATGAGGGAATATTTTGTTAAAGTGTTTTCTCTTTGTGTTTGATGACAATGTTGTCAAAAAGGAGAATAAAATTATTTTTGAAAAAAAAAAAAAAAACAATGTTCTCACAGCATTCTGATTTCAGCAATTTGCTGGTAAAGGTGTGTAAAAATAAAAAAAAGTATAGATATATTTTGTTGCTGGAGCTTAATACTAAAGAAAAGGAAAATATACACATCAATTCAGTTGGGAAAAATGAAATCCTACTTTAACAAAATCTGCAATGGCACAAACGTATCTATTTATTCTGAAGAACTTTGATTTCATGTGGATCCAGAATTTCCTGGAACTTAGTTTCCCTTAAGTACAGAGATGTTAGACTGCAGACCCAAGTTTGAACTGCAAGGTAAAAACATTTCCAAAGCCAAATGTTGGAGAAGCCACATTTATGGCCCGAACACATCGAGCACAATATATTTTTTGTAAATTAGAAAATGCGCATCCACACAACAGGGTGCAGTGCCGCAGAAGACATACGTATGCCGGGCCAGTTGGTGGTGCTATAACACAAAAAAACACTGGCGCCATGTTTGTGGCAAATGTCGCACATGTACATTTGTATTTTAGCAGTTTGATATTGGACATGGAGATTATTTTTTTTATACTTATTGCAGCTTTTGATTCTGTATTCCTTCTCAAGTGTCTTTCAACAATGAACTTAGAATTAAACACTGAATAGTGTTTAAAAGTACAAAGGCAGAACTATAGGTAGAATAGCCTTTATCTTTGCTAGCAAAACACTGATAGCCATCCCCCGTTATCTTTCACTGCTCTATATTCTTATCAATCTCTCTATAGCAGCTCTCGTTGTTGCTCCACAAAGTCCCAAAACTTTAGAAATGGCTTTTTCTAGACTAATAGAGAATATCATCAGTTCTTGAATTTCTTTATATTGTGGCATGATGAGTTGCTTTTTCCATATGGTTGTCAGGTTAAGTTTAAGTGTGTTCTTCATTTTACAGGTCCAGGTGCGGCTTAGTGAAACTGAACTGAGTTTTCCATAAATATCGTCACGACTAAACAAGGGAGGCAGTTACTTCTTATTAAACAATGTTTTGGATTACTTTTTATTCCTTTAATGAATATACAATTACCAACTACTTTTTTTTTTGCATTAACTGTTATCTTTGTCTGATATTAAAATGTCATGATCCAGAACGTAAACAAGTGACAACAAAAAAAGCAAAAACTGTATAAATTTCTGCATTTCTGACTGCAAACCATTTAAAAACATTTAAAATAGATTATGTTTTACTACTTTCTAATGCTGAACAAATAATTTCCCTAAATTCTTGAACTAAAGAGAAAAATCCCTGCAACATCAGACATGAGGAGAGCATCTTTGCTCCTCAACCACTGGCCGTTTTACCGAAAGCGCAGAACAAGTACTGTTATTTTGAATTGTTAATTTCTTTCCTTGCTACCACCATCTCAGCTTTACCTCCGTTGTGTTGAAAGTTTCCTGCACAACACCGACGCTGCTCCGTTGGTATTAAACACATTTTATTTGTGGCTCACATCAGTACAGTTTAACTCCACAAGTTATAAATCTGCTTAATAGCTTACAGACATGTACAGTATCTAAAACATTTAAAATGTGATCATTAAAATAAGTTACATCATCAGCTTTCACCCCTGTAAGATCGAGAGAACACACCGGCTCAAACAGGGTCAGACCTACAAATGAGTTTTCAATTCGTATTTCAGGGAGTTTAATCCTCTCGGCTGTTCGTCTCACTTATGGACTGCAAGCTTCAAAGCAAAAAGAGATGCTTTAAGTGGAAAGACAACCCCTCTGCTGGTGCTATGCCTCAATCAGCGATGCAGGAAAACTTGCATTACATTACAATCTGCTGCAGATTTATCTGCGGTCTGTTAAAATATGAGTTTATTCTTTATTACAGTTTATTTTGAATTGATTTTAGTCATAAACACTGAGGTTTAATGAGTGTTATTGCATTGTTTTCAGACACTTTGTGGCCCTATGTTGCACTCAGGATGCTCAACCACAACATAGTGTCTCACTGACTTAACCTTTAAACCGGCAGCGTGGCAGGAAAGCAGAAACTGCAGATTCGACTGGAGAGCAAACACTTTGTCGTTTAGTGTCTAGTTTTGACATTTCAGGTGAAATTTGTTACAGTTTTATGCGTTAAAGGTGACTTCGTCCTCTCCGTCACCATGCCTGGTAACTCTTGACACCAATGTCTGGTTTAATACAAGCGCTGTAAGGCCTCCAGTTACATGACGAGTGAGTGCGCTAGCTGGTCTGAGCTCAGTCTGCAGCTGGAGTTGGGTGGATGTGATCCGAAGGCCCAATCGGAGCGGTTCCTCTCGGCGGTCCGCCCACAGCTCCATGGTTCAGAGCCGCCATCAGCAGGGCCTTTTCCAGCTTCTGCTCCAGAGCGTCCAGCCGCCGGTCCATGTGCTCCTTCAGCCTCCGCTCCATCTCCTCCAGGCGGCGCTCCATGACCGAGTCCAACTCACTGCAGAGAGACGTTTGTTGGAGGCGGTCACATACGCATCCCACTAATGAACTGAACCGTTCCAAACTAAATTAGACATACAAGTTGAAATATATTCGACAAAATGTCTTAATAAGTGGTGCTAACGTTTCCAGACAGCATCTTTAACTCAACGAGGCTTGTTAGTGGTTATGATTGAGTGCAAGGTCAACAGTTTAAACTATTTTACAAAAGGTACAAGGTAGTCAGACACGTTACCACTTTAATGAGGCCTGGAGGAGGATTCAAACTCTTCCCATATGCTGAAAGGAAATTCGCTGGGATGTTTAGGAACCGCTACGGATCAACCCAGCCATGAACTGGAAACTGCTGGAGCACCAGTGTCGATGTCCACACAGTGAGGCTCAACACTCACACCATGTCCAAAAACCTTCATCTTCACCCAAAATCAAAAGCTACATGGTTGAAATTTGGATGTAACTGGGTGTTCCAACAGAACAACCCATCCAAAACACAAGCTGATTTTAACATTAAGGGTGTGGGAATACGCTTACAAAAGGCCCGATCTAAACACAATTGAAAATTTGAAGGTTTCCTGATATTGGCCAGGAAATCAACAAGTTTGAATGAGTTATATCAATCCTGGCTAGAAAAGCAGGCAGAGATCCAACCAGAATCAGACCTGAAGCTCTCTGATGGTAACAAGGTGCAAATTGCTGAGAGCCATTCCAGCAAACATCAGTGGGGATGTACTGCATACGTTTAAATCACAGTGTATAATTTGGAGACTTTGTAAAAATCAGAAAATTTAAACTTGTGCTTTTAAAGACCATTGTAATTGTTTAATTACTCCACCCTGGTAATGGGCCATTTCAAATAAATTTAAAAAAGCCCTAAATTAACAAGCCATTTATTTCCATTATGTGTGGATGAGAAGCGGCTCTTGGTATGCAATAAAACTTAATGACGGGGCTGAGCTTTCAGCACACACAGCCCTCAGTGTCTGTGTCCAAATGAAAAACAAGACTCTTCTCAAAACACAGGAGCAGATCCTGCAAAAACAGCAGCTTTATGTCTAACAGCAGTTTATAGAAACGGTACTGTTGCCTTCGACTTATAAAACCCTTGTGGTAAATGAATACTAATCTAAACATCTGAACAGTTTTAGTTTATTAGCCCGACGAGGGAAGACGTACCGTTGAGCTGCGTTTCTCTCCTCAACATGGAGTCTGACTCAGCTGACCTTCTCTCTCTCTCTCTCAGCCCACTCCGCTTGGACAAAGAGCCTCATTTATTCAGCTGCGGTTTTTGATGCCGCATCAGACAGAACGATTCTTATGTTTCAAATCAAACCAGCATGAGCCGGAAGACTGGTGAGCTAACTACTCTGAGCCGGTTAAGTGCTGTTTTGCAAGACATTCGTGATTCACACGTCCAACGACGCTCATGAATCTGCTCTGTTGTGTGTGTTGGTTTCCCGCAAACCAGCCACTTCTCACCAAACCCGAATCCTTCTGACTCCGTCGCGTAGTTTTCTGGTGAACCACGCATTCAGTTTCAGGTCCAACCAGGTAGCAGACTGCAAGGAGAACCAAAGTAAAACCAAACTGTTGGCTTGTGAAAGAAACTGGCTTCCGTTTCGTCTTGGAGCATGGCGTGGCTGCGAAACCCGAGTGCTTTGTGTTCCTACGGCACTTCCTGTTTGATCTGAAAGCTTGAAGGGATCAGAAAACGTGTTGCTTCATCTCCCACAGAATCTGCTAAACTGTGGCAAGTTTTCCCCTTTAACATCACACACAGAGAAAATATTAAACTTTCCCAAACAGACTCACTTAAATACGGATAAAAAAAAAAAAAAATAAAAAAAATCACTCAGTAGATTTAATTGCAAACACACGTCAAGGTAGAAGGATATTAGCTATGACCCTGAGAAGCAAAGATTCTTTGGAGGGGTTGTGAGGTCATTTGAAAACTTGAAGTCCATAATTTTAGGTCCAACAGCTCACCACAGATTAAAGGGAATTGGTTAGGACGTTTGGGAGCAACCTAAGAATAATCTTGTCTCAATCGAGCCTTACTGGCAAAGTACAGCCGACGTGCAGAACTCGCAGCCAAATGTCTTCCGGAGAAAAGTTTGATGTTCAAACGAGACAAAGATTGAGCTGTTTGGCCAAAGTGACAATAGATATGCGTGGAGGTGTTGAGACGAGACTTTATAAGTACACTGTACCGACCATAAAGCATGGTGGTGGCGGCATCATGCTGTAGGGCTTGGCTGCCAGAGGTACTTAAACGTTGCACAAAGTGGATAAAACAATAAATTAGGAGGATGCTCTCCAGACGAACAGAAACAAAACTACAGTTTTTCATCTTTGAAAATAAGGAGGAGCGATCTAGAATCAACACACAGCTTCAGTTATTACAGCTAGAAACTAGCTGCCCGAAATCTGGGTGAAGCGAAGAACTCAGACCTGAACCTTCAGAGACACATAAACACAGTTCCAAAGTCAGCCTTCTATCACCTGAAGATGAGTTTAAAAGACGGAGACCTGCAGATGGGAGGGAGCTCTCTAAACTCCACCTACCAGGTGCCATTCCTCATCTTCTTCTCCCTCTCAAGCGTTGACTCGGTGTTATCCAGGCGAAGCTGTGCGACCTGTCCACAGACGCTCTGGAGCATGGGCAGAAGCTCGGGGCTCAGCGCCTGCCCGTGGCTCCGCCCTGTCAGGAAGTGTGACATCATTTCCTCCAGCTGGGCGTGGTTCACTGGCCCCCCATTGTCGCTGCTTGCTGCAGATGAAAGACAGATTTTATCCACAACGGTGTTGGAAATAAAAGGCCTGGGCGATGAAACCCTTTGGCCACAAGGTGTCACTATAGGACAGAAGCAAGACAAGTTACAGAAACAATGACTTAAATTCATAATAACTGCTTTATATGAACTCTTAGTAAAAAAAAAAACATTCTCCTTTATTTGCATTCATTCATGATGGAGTGAAGCTGAATATGCAGAAGGTTGCAGTGACAGAGGTAGACAGCGGGGATAGCACCTCGTACTTTGTATGTGCATAGTAATACATTCTGCAATTGTGCTCCAATCATTTACTGATAATTTGAAATAAGCCAGAAAGACAAGTGAGACGTACTGGTATTGTTGGAGCTGATATCGGAGAGTGAAAGGTCTGGGGAAGTGGAGCCCTCTGACATCCCTCCGTTGTGAGACGGAGTCAGGTCTGCAGACCTGATGGGCTCTGGAGGCTTGAAACAGATTTTTAAAAAGTTATTATTCAAAGAATTTAAACATTTAATGAAAATCTAGCTGAAAACTGAGCTCAGGTACTTTCTCCTGACACAACACAGTTTATTACATTTTCTCCTAAAAAAAAATAAAAATTAAACTCAGTTTAGCTCATTGTAAATTACTAAAAACAAACTGAGGCAGGAGCAAAACACATTATCAACTGGTCTGTGAGTTTTTTCTTAACTTTGCTATAACCTCATAAAGGCTGCATTCACAACCATCCTGTTTAGTCCGCTTTAACTGAACTCGGAGCAGGAAGTCCGGCTTGTTTGAGGAGGTGTGAATGCATAATCAAACTCTGATGCGGACCAAAACTGAGAGCTCACGTCCACCTAAAATCCTACGTCTCGGTTCAATTAAAGAGAATTCTAGTACGGTTTGAATGCGTGTGTGAATGCCAAACGGACTGGAAACCGCTTCAAAAGCAAGAAGCAGAGTATAGCGCAGGGCATAGTGGGTAAATACAACCAAAACAAAGGCACAAATCTAGCGCTGGCGGGAGAAACGGCTTGTGGTTTTTTTTTTGTTTTTTTTTTACGAAAGACAAAACAGAAATCCTACAACTGCTAAAATCTGATGCCACTTTATTTTTGAATACATTTTGTGAAGAAAGAAGTTGCACTCATGTCTCCTTCTGAAGTTTCTGTGTCATTTCCTTCAGTAGTTACTGGTGCAGTGCCACCACAGGTGAGGAGGTGAACAGGTTTTTCAATTAGTTTGGATTGTTTGACACAGTTCAGTGTGAAAGCGAACCGCACCAGGTGAAAATGCAACAAATGTTGCAACTTTCATCCCCAATCGAACTGAGTCTACTGGACTATCCAGGGTAATATAAATGTGAGTGGAGTTCTGATTTAGCCCCAGTTGCAGCCACGATAACCCCCCAGAGTCTCTGTGGGTCAGATAATTGTGATACCGTGGCATCAGCAGGATGAGGTTGATTCCTAGCAGTTGCTCCTCCAGCCAATGCAGAGAAAGCTCCACCACCCATCAGGAGAGGCAGGAAGCCACCCAGAGAGCCTGTCTGATTCTAGGAAAAAGAAATAAAACACAGAATGCTCAATTTGAAACAGGAAATGCATCAGGGCCTGCAAAGCTCTCATGGAGGCATTTTAAAATGTTTTCTTCCCACCTTCTGCTGGAACTGCACCATGTCCAGGAGGTTCTGCGCTCCGGGAGACAAGCTAGTTCCCATCTCCTCAACCAGACTCTGCACCTGCTGCAGGTCTATCCCGGGGCCGCGGGTCGGAGCGGGCTGCAGCTCCTGCAGGCCCACCACGATTCGACGAATCAGAATGCTACTTCTGCCCGCCAAAGAGAGCAACTGAGGGGAATGTAAATGTAAACGTATGAGACTTTTTTTTTTGGGGGGAGGGGGGGTGTTCAGTTTATGTCTCACCTTCACTTCACAGGCTGACGATGGAGAGTCAAGCACCAGCTGCTTCCTGTAGAAAGGACCTCTTTCTGGACTGTGAGAAACAAACAAAAGCACCTGATCTCACTTGACAAATTTACTGTTTCAGCATACATTTAACTGCCTGTCAAATACACACACAGATTTTACAGTGTGGCCATCCGAAAGGATTACAAACACAAACTTTCACAAACAAACGATGCAACAAAACAGAGTCGGTTAAAGCATGTGCAGACAGAAGAGCCAAATCTGAAATTCCCCTACAAAGATCTGCATACTTTGATAAGCTGCTCACTCTGCCTGCTGTTAGTCCGCAGTAAGTTTCCGTACTTGTCTGACTGAATGCTCTCCTCCTTCATGCCCCGCACCGTCCCACAGTACTCCTCCAGTTGGTTGTAAACCTCCATGGTTCGAGCCTCGCTGACCACCATCAGGCTGCTGACAGCAGCGGACGAGGCTGTGCGGCAGCTGAGAGTCAGGACACAAGGCGAACCTTCCTCCACCTGCTCCAACAGCACCGGAGCAACACTGCAGAGCACACGGCATTGATTACGCACTAATCAATGCTCAGTAAATCACAGAAGCTAAAAGTTAAGACAGGAAAAAAGTGTGGGGGGCGGGAGGCATTCTTACTCATCAGTTTCTTTGTCAGAATGACTGAGATCTTCTTCATCGTCGTCTTCTCTGTTGCTCAGATGAACAGGAAGCAAGATGTCACCCAGCTGAGGTCCCTCAGTCTGACAGACCCAGGCAGCTCCACTTTTCACGCCGATGTCCACCATGGTGCTGCAGCTGGAGTTGTTACCTTCAAGGCAACAAGACAAAAACAGACAAATCAGGGTGGTAAGATTAGTTCTTCTGTGTTTTTAAAAAGCCTAGATCTAATTTCAATTAATGGAGACATTAATTATTCCATGAGAGATGAACACGGCTGAGGGTGTTCTGATATGGTTCTTCCAAGCTAATCAGATAAAATATTTTATTCTCTTCGTTTAACCCTTTAAATAAAATCAACCATAGTTTGTAATCTGATCAAATATATTATTCTCTATGGGTATGCCTGTTATTGGCCGATTGAAAAATCAGCCCATTATCTAAATATCAGCCAGAAAAAAACCCCAATGAAGTCGTTGCTTTAGGAAACGCCAGCGAAGTTCCTATTAAATATGTTTTAATCAAGAAAAAATGTAAAATTAAAATACATTAAAAAAAATTTAAAAAAAATATATATATATATTTTCTAGTCACAGAAAAAGGCTTGTTAGTAATTGGGATTTTACTCCGGTCTGTTGATTTTAACCAGCTCTAAATCCGATTTTTTTTTCTAGAAAAAGTAAACCTCCCACATGTAGCTGCTAACATCAACATCAACATCAACATTTTACCGTAAAAACGGCCGCTGGTCACCGCTCCTCTGTTCTTCTCACTGTTTCATTCTCCTCGTGTTTTCACACACATTTAACAAACGTGACTGGACTGCCAGCTCAAACTGAGACGACGATGAAATAAAACAGAAATAAAATATAATCAGACCTGCTTCTTCGGACGCTTTGGTGACGTAGCGCCGTGCGACGGACAGCTTACTGAGGTGTGATGTCATCAAACGTCGACTGGCTCCTAGACGTATTTGTTTTGGTGAGAAAAAGAAATCGGCTTTAAATTTGATTAAACTCGTATTCTGTCTGCTGTTGTTTGTTTTTACAGGGAGTGGGTATATTTTTCTGGAGACGCGTTTGCTGTCAGAATAATAGCGAACGACTGGGGTCGTACTTTGTAGTGTTTTATGATAATTAAAGATGTTTTAATACCAGTCATTTTGTTTTTTAACAGAAAAACAAGTCGCAATGCGAGATTAAAGTGGAGTCATCCCTCTCTTCATCGTCATGGTTACAGAGGCAAAGCTGTAAGAAGCTCAGTAGCAACAATTTCTATTTAGTCGTCTTTAACTTTATACTCTTAAATCAATTACATTGGAACCTTGGACAAGATGTGAAGGGCCATTAACAATGCTTATCACAATTTCCAGGGTAAATCATGTTAATGGCTAATACCAATATAATGCAGTGGTAATGTTATCTGCAGGGATCAGGAAGCTGACCAGAGTTAATTGAAGTAAGTCAATTACAGGAAAATCATGAATGAAAACGATTTAGAGACTTGAAACTGGAGGGCGGATGTTCATATCCCAATGGGGCAACGATCCTAAACATTCAACCATAGCTAAAACGGAAAGGCCCTCATCATTGATTTCATTTGAATGTTTAAAAATCTAAATATATTGTTATTTCACCGTGCAGATGTAAATGTACCTTATTTCAAGCAACAAAATAAGGCACCAGTTATCTAGCATATTCAACAGATTAGTCTAGTAAAGGCAATTAATATGATATTGTCTTTTTTTTTTCTTGTGCCTGTTATATTCTCTTCCTAACATCATCTGTTCCCAAAGCCGGGGGATGGACTTCACAGAATGCTATGAAGACACCGTGTCCAGTGTTGCTGCTGCGGCCCGCTCAGGCTGCAGGAGGCGGCTGAGGAGGCTGATCCACAGAGGATGCAGCGTCGACAGTCGAGATAACCGCGGCTGGAACCCTCTGCATGAGGCAGCAGCAGCTGGCAGTAAAGACTGTGTGGAGGAAATATTGTCTGCAGTAAGTGGTAAGAAAAGTTACCTAAATGTGCAAAAAACGTTGACTCTGACAAATGGCAAACAAAGAAGTTGTCCCTGATATTGTCAGGATGTCCTTTTTAATATTCACTTCTAACCTTCGTGCAGAAAGCTCCTCCAGATGTCATCGTGATTATGTGAACGCGCTGACTCACGAGGGGGAGTCAGCATGTTACCTGGCAGCGCAGCGAGGACACCTGGCGGTGGTCCGGCTCCTCCTGAAAGCGCATGCTGACCTCAACCAGCTGACTAATGACCTGTCCTGTCCTTTATATGCAGGTAAGACAGTTAAACACACAGCTTGGCCTGAATATGTTTGTGAGCCACATGAGCATTCAAACACCTCTCCTGTGTGGATCATCTGTTTGCCACCAGCCGTGGACAATGGGCACACAGAGGTCGTGAAGCTGCTGGTCAGGAAAGGAGCGCAGGTCAACAGGATACACACAGCGTCCTGCTGGACCTGTCTACACCAAGCTGTTTACAAGGCAATTCATCAGAGAACTGATCTCCTGTCATATCCTCTCCACAGCTGTTTTTGATGAAGAGTTTTCCCTCCCTCCTCAGGGTCACAGAGACATCGTTCGTGTTCTTGTTGACGTTTGCAACCTCGAGGCGCACGATGACCACGAGATTTCACCGCTGTTTCTGGCAGCACAGTACGGACAGAAGGAGTGCCTGGAGCTCCTTATTAATGCTGGTGGGCATTAATGCGTGTGGTTTGTGTATATTTGATTGCGGATGTGTTCAAGGTGACGTTGCTTTCAGCTCACTGACTGGCACTGACCTCACTGAGCTGACTGAAATCATCTCAAGGCAACAGCTGAACAAAGAACATTTATTTCCTACAATAATTTTTTTTTAAAAATGTATTGCTCTATGTTTAAATGTAACAGTCATGATGCTGAGTGGTTCAGTATCACTGAACAGTACACAGAACGCAAAGGCGAGAGCTAATAAAAAAGGCAGCAGATAGCCATGTTAAAAGTATAGTGGAAGAAGGGAAACTGTTGTTTGAGCAAAGTCAAAATAACACACTCAAGTAAAGCATGGCCGCGATATGGAACAAAATAACACATATTCAACTTCCTCTTCAGGTGCCACTGTGAACACACAGGCAGCTGATCTGGCGACGCCGCTGCTGATTGCCTCCCAGGAAGGCCACCAGGCTTGCGTGGATCTCCTGCTGGATCACGGCGCCGATCCGAACATGGCCTGCAGCAAAGACTGGCCTCAGTTTCCTATTCATGCTGCTGCTGAGTTTGGCCATATGAGGTACCTTTATCAACTTGCCTTCATGAAGAGTCGATAATCAGGGCCTTTCTAAGCTTTTAAGAATGAATACTTTGCTCTTGAATCATATGCAATTTGTACCTTGATTCCTTTTCATCTTTTTATTGCTGTGTTTAAACCTAAGTCATCAGATTCTGGCTGCATTTCTATCTCCTTCTTGATATTAACCTTTGCAAAATCCGTAATCCCAGTATTCTGCGAAGGCTAATAGAGGTCACTGACCGGACGTGTGACCGGGGCGAACGCATGGTCAGTCCGCTGTATGTGGCCATCCACAGCGACCAGACCGGCAGCATCCAGCTGCTGTTAAAGGAAGGTTACAGCCCAGATGCTCAGGACTACGCAGACATTCTGGGTTTCCCTTCTCCGCTCTCGCTGGCATTACATCGTACATCCACCAAACCGTGCAGGTGTGTTGGCTGGTTTTTAATCTTTAAAAGCACATTTATCTGATCATTTACATGCCGTATTTGCATTTTTCCTCTTTTCCTTGAAGGCCACACAATTTGATAAAAAAGATGAACAGTAGCAAATTAGATTATGTTATGTGATTTTAAGTCTTTATGTTGTTAAGCAAGTGTTTTACTTATTTATTTTCTTTCAGTTCATTGTGAATTGCTTTTTTCATAGATTTGGTGTTCTCTGTTTTATTTCATTTTATTCTTATTGTCACCAAAAGTTATTGGATTTACTTTTTCTCTCTCGTGACTGGTGAGGAAAAAAAAGCAAAGAAAATAAAATAAAATGCCACAAGGTGTATTACATAATTTACAAGTTTGCAAATACTTAATTCCTCATTGTACTGTTAAAAATACTGACCAGTGACAATAAATCTTACCTAATCTAATCTAATTAGCAGGGACAATTAGCATAGATAACTCAAACTCTA
Organism: Poecilia latipinna; assembly: GCF_001443285.1. Taxonomy (NCBI): domain Eukaryota; kingdom Metazoa; phylum Chordata; class Actinopteri; order Cyprinodontiformes; family Poeciliidae; genus Poecilia; species Poecilia latipinna. The sequence continues at coordinate 260,437 of NW_015113313.1, read as the reverse complement.
CAAGCCGGAGTTGGCGTGTTTGGGGTTAAAGTTCAGAACCATCACAAAGAGACTGAACAAGTACAGGATGTTTAAAAAGAAAAATGAGATAAATGGTCCGACTGTCTTATAGAAAGCCTCCATCCACATACCAGACAAAAGATATATAATGAATTTGAGCAATACTTCATTAGGTGAGCAATAGATTCATCAAATACATTCATATAGAAAAAGTAAAATTATAAAACATGACAATGATTCTAAAAACAACAGAAGATGTTTCAACAGAATGGCTGAAAAAGAAAATAATCAAGGTGTTGCAAGGGTCCAGTCAAAGTTCAGACCAATCATTATATTCATAACGATGTCAAAGACTGATCAACTCAGAGCTTTCAGAGCAGGAGATGAACTTTATTTTACTTCAGTCATTCAGTTTTTTTTTAGCATTGAAGTTTTGTAAAAGAATAATAGTCCTGTGTTGTGCAGAATGTGTTCTCGTATTTGCACCGTTAGTTTTTTTTTTTTTTTTTTTGCCTACTATAAACAAAAACGTTACGTCCTGAAACACAAAAGCTTTACAAAATAAATCAGTTCTATGTTCTCCTTCACGACGTTAGTCCTTTTAATTTTCCAGTAAAGCAGAAGAATGAATCAAGATAACAAAATGAATGTGTCCCTGATCCAACGTTTTGCTTTTCAGTGAGTCCGTAAAGCTGCTGCTCAGTGCAGGAGCAACTTTGAATGCAGAGGAATGGACTTACGCCCTGGGCACTGACAGAACAGACCTGCTGGAGCTGATTCTGGACCACAGGTGGATCCCTCGGCCGGAGGCGTTTTCCAAGGGCTTTTTGGCACCGCATCATCGTGGGAAGACCATGTTAAAGCTAAAGGAGCTGAGGGAGCTGGTCTGTGTAGCACTGAGCCAAGTGGACTTTGCTTCGAGTTGGCTTTCCATACTTCTGAACAAAGGACTTGAACCATCTCTGCTGCTGCACCCCCACATGTAAACGCTCTCTTACCGTTTTACACGTCCCTTTGTTGAAAGCTTGATTTAACAGAGATGCTCCACATCTTTTGTCCTGTGCAGGCTGGAGAAGGCAGACAGCGATGTGCTCAACTATCTGCTTGAGTTTGTAAACTGGTCGACTCTTTCTCCTTCTCTGAAGATTATCTTGGACCAGAGGCGAGCAGAGAAGACCTGGGAGCCACACACTTATTTTGGTACAAAATTTGTACTTGAGTTGGTATTTTACTTTAGTAACGTCACATTAATAGTTGCTGGATCCTTTCTCTCCATATTTTAGATTCAGTTCCCTGTCTTTTCCACCTCTGCCGACTGAAGGTTCGCGAAGTGCTGGGGCCAGATCAGCTGATGAGGACCAACGTAGTCCAGCAGCTTGTCGTTCCCTCTCCACTTCACGATTTCTTGAAATTTAGGGACATCCAGGAACTGTCCAGCACCCGACCCCCACCATCACCTGTTATAAATCGCATCGAGAGATACCGCAGCACACACGAACACAGACATGTTGTGTAAATCTGATTTGGTGCTTGTCATTTTGTCACTCGTGCTGGTTAAAAGTGATAAAATCTGTCTTTCGCAAGGAGATGCCAGTCTTAATGGGTCCCACAGAGACTGCTGTTCAAGCCCTCACATCCAAGACGTATTTACACCGTTCTGTCTCATGGAAACATTCCAAATTACTCCATATGTTGCGGCTGGTTTAATGAAATTCAGGGTTTTTGGCTGTTAAAAGAGGTGAAGGAAATAAAAATTACATTTTCAGTAATATTTTTGCCTATGGAATTGTGAGACCTTTTCTATATATTTCTGATTTTTCAAAAGAAATATAGAGAATGAATGTAGAAAAAATATCAAAACTATTATGAAAAAAATGAAAGGAATAAATACATTCTGAAAACTGTTGCATTTAGTGAAACCTTTAAGATAAACAAATTGGTTGACTTGGTTGGTATTTAGCTTCTAGGGTAGATTTAATATCGTAATAAAATATTAGCATGCAATTTGTATTTTATTTTGTAGTTGAAATAATACATTATGATCATGTTAGGTTTTGTTTAGCAGCTACAGTAGTTCTGTCACAAGTTGTGGTTTATGTGTACGTGTTTATATTTTATTTATTATATTTTTCTTCTGTTTTTAAAGATGTCAAGCAAATATTGTTATACATGTTAATTGCATTCAGTTATTTTCTTTTTACAGTTGAAAAAATACATTATTTCTGTTCAATTATTATTTATAAAAATAGACAGATACATGAATAAAAGGTAATTCCCAAACAGCCAAAATATGTTAGCGGTATCAGTTAGCGTTTAATCGGAAAGATTTGATTGGATGAGCGCCAAGGTTTCTTGGGAGTTGTAGTTGGCAGCAGGAGATAGAAACGGTCGGTACAGGCGCATTTTGGGGCGTTTTCTTGGCAAAAATTCAATTTTTAATGTAAGGTGGTTCTGTCAAAAGCTGAGGAAGGATATGCCTTAATGTATTTCATACGTGAGTATATAAAGTTATGGTCTTTTTCAAACGAAATGTTTGTTTTTTTCTTAGATAAGTGACAAGCAGTGAAGCTTGCTAGCTTCGCTCTTGTTGCTACTCAGCTTCCAGAGATCAACCTTTAACATGTGACTGCTAATTTACAAAGCATTCTGTTCAGGTTGTTGCATTTGGACTAATTTGTAGCAAATATTAAAATAAAGCAAATTCTAATTTATCACATTAAAATGTCTGTCAGGCTCAGTGACAGGAAAGCAGGCTACCAGGAAGCTAACAACAGCTAGCTCTGTTTATGAACACAGACTGAGGGAAGCGTGTTTGGTTTGTTCAGAGGTACAGGGTTCGTACGGCGCTTAAAATCCTTAAAAAGGCTTGAATTTCAATTAGGTGTTTTCAAGGTTTGGAAGGTGCTTGATTTCTTTATGAAGTCATTGAAAGTGTTTGATATTCAAACCAACATTCAAATTAAGTGCAATCCAACGTTTGGCTAAAAGCCTAAATTTGGAATACGTTATTTACAGTTGAAACCATGTATTTTCATTCGCCTTGTAAAATGACATTTTTTTCCCACTATCTAAAGTTAAATCGGTCTAAACTTCTCTTGTTTTATGCCAGTTAGAGTCACCAAAATTATTATTATTTGGCAAGTGCCAGCGAATTAAAATGTTGTAGTAAAATCAGTCCTGGACGAGGATGACTGTAAAAAGCTGGGTACGAAACAGACCCTTTCTCTTTTGAGTGGATTTTCACTATATTAGTGAAAATATCTAAATGTACTCTTTAGATATATTGCTCTTTGTGAACTGAATATGTGTTTCACTTTTTGAGTTGAATTAATTAAAGTTTAGTAGCATTCTAATTTGCTGAGATATTCAATTTGGGTTAATTAGATTTAAATATTAGCCTTAAAAAAGATCTGAGATACCTTGAAATTCATCAGCGCAGAAGTAAACTTGGCTCTGTTTTGGAAAATTTAAACATTGACTTTAAATAAATCCAAAGTGGTCTGTAGTAGAACCATCTGTTAATCAGCATTAAGTGGGAAAACCTTTGATATTTTCAGATGGTTTCCAGGAGCCAAAAACAAGACTGACTTTATCACCCTTTTGCATATGACAATATCATCTGCAGGTAAAATATATAATTTTAATAAATACATATTAACCAATATTAGTTAATCTCTAACCACTGAGCATTTCAACTGAAAACTTGCAACGCAGTAGCTGAAAGGTCTTCAGATCGTGTGTCCGGGTTTCGTGAGATCTTTTTCCTGTCTCTTCTTTTGTCTTCATCTAGTCCAGTTTCCTCAAATATTTTGGGACAGAACACACACTGTTAACCACATAAAGTTCAGAAAGTTTATTTGAATCTCATTTGCTCTTTAGGTTGTGGCGGTGATGCCAAGTATTAATGCACTGAAAGCTTGTTGTTGAGCTGCTGAGGTGGCTTCCTCTGACCACACTTCAGCGACTTTCGATCATGATTTTATTTTGAGGTCTAAAAGTGCGGCTTCAGTAATGGTAATAAAAAAAAAACTGGCATCTGTTTGATTTAAAAAAAAAAAAAAAGAACTGTCAACTGAAACGCAGCTGGGATGATTGAACAAATTGCTGCTCGGACTGTGTTTTTATTTTGTCCTAAATTGAGACAAATAACAACTGGAAAACTGGATGAGTTTCTAAATTGCATTTTTGCGGCCCGTGTTACAGTGTCAGTTTCTTTCCCGATATTTGAGACCGTTACTCTGAGAAACAAGATGACTTAAGCTTGTTACTGTAAACCGTGATTTCTTTCTCTGTACTTTCTGCCTTGGAGAAAAACAAAAAATCAAAACCACAAGTGACACCTCCCCTCTTCTGCAATTCCAGAGAAGCTACCGATGGTAGCGTTTCGGTGCGGATGTTTTAATAATCTATTCGCTTTTGTTGTTGCGGCAGCTGAGGCCAGCCTTAGCGACACATCCCGTCCGTACTTCATCCAGATGAGGAATGCTGGCAGCATGCAGCCGGTTTTTAGAAGAGACGCAGGAGTTTGGCCACAAACACGAAGTCTTCTCTACAAGAACCTGCTCATCAAATGGAGGACCAAGCAGCAGAGCCTCCAGGTATTCCCGTTCTGTTCTGGTGACTTCAGGCTTTTTTCTTTTCTCTTTGCTTTTTGCATTGAGTTTTCTCAATACTCTACAGCTAACAGAAGAAGCGAAATTATACATTGCTTTCTTCCAGCATCAAAATACCAACTCTGCATTAAGGAGAATGAAAACTTGTTTGTTGCTTCCATTTCCTCTTTGTTAGGCCATGCATTTTTAATTTGGCTTTAAGTTGCATTGATGCATTTTTAATGGCTCAGCATAGCAGCTTTGAACTTGCACACTCTGCCTCAGATAAACTCTTAACGTCTTACCAGGAATGGCAATCATTATTGCTGCTGTCATCTGGAACTTGTCCAATGATTTAAAATCAGTCTAGTTGTGTGAAAGAATATTGTTTTCTGTAGTCTGCTAATCTCAAGTGAGCTGAATCATCTTTTACATGCCCATAATTCATCTTTCCCACCAAACTGTCAATCCAATTGAAAGAAAATAAAGTGCTTATAAAAGACTCGAGCAAGTAGAGTTAATGGAATATCTGAATCACCGAAAGCAAATTATTTGGACATTTGGAGATCCTGCTGCATGATCTCGGCACCTCATGTCACCCCACGTATACCAAACATGTGCGTCACTGCCACAGAATAGATGCAACTCTGACTCAGCCACAGCGTCAGTGATCTAATAATAATTTTCTCCCATTGCGTGCTCTCGTCTGCGCAAAACAAATTTCAGTCATGTAGCTCACCGGTTGATTGTAACGTGACACGAAACCGACTGTTTGTCCTTCTTTCCGCATCATTCTGCACTCTCGCAGCATAGATGTGTTACTTCCAGCAGAAGTAACACGTCACAGCAGAACGTTGCGAATTCAGAACATGCTTCTAAGATGGTGCATGTCTCAGAAACGTGTGGTTCCTCCTGTGTAGGAACAACAGTGCTGCATGTTTTCCGCTACGTAGCACACATGGCGTCTTGGGATAGGTGTAACCCCAAAACTGGCTCTAAATTGCAGCATGCTGGTCATCTTTCTACTGGTGCAGTTTGCCTCCACGGTCCTGCTCCCAACCAGCAGTTAAGTGCTGAAAAGATGTGGGAGCTCTTGCTGTTCTTCCAGGCTGTACTTCAAAGTGTAGTTGGATATGGACTGTCTGGATGGTGTGGTAACCCTACGGCCTAACTAAAGTCCCAGCTGGCTTATCTGTGGCATGTTGGCTTGAAACGATGAGGAGAAAGAAATCCCGCTCCCTTCACACCATTTGGAGGAGCTCTCTCTTCTCGTATACGGACAGTCCTCTCTCAAATCCTCTACACAGAATACAACTTCCTGCTGTCTGATAGGGGACACTGCAAACACAACCAGTTTGTAGCATGATTATTTTTTTTGTCAGTTGTAATATTTAATGTATTTAGGGTAGAAGTAGGTGTTACAAATCTTTAAATTGAAAAGATTTTCCTCATCGGAAGAGTCTTTTAAGCAAAGTACATCAGATGATTTGTGGAAAAAATTTTGAATTTTATGCTTCATTCGTTAAATAGATTAACAGGAGGTTCCATGTTGGTGTGTGTGTGTGTGTGTGTGTGTGTGTGTGTGTGTGTGTGTGTGTGTGTGTGTGTGTGTGTGTGTGTGTGGGTGTGTG
>NW_015113313.1:233704-251040 GCF_001443285.1 Poecilia latipinna | reverse complement strand
GTGTGTGTGTGTGTTCAGGAGCTGATCCTCCCTCTGCTGCTCCTGGGTCTCCTTATTCTCATCAGCACCCTGAACCCTCATGTTTATTATGGCCCCATCAACACGGCCGAGCTGCCGAATGGCGATTTCTTCCAGAACCTGAAAGGCCTCGCCTTCACACCCATCACCAACATCACCAGTCACATCATGGACGAAGTGGCCCATTTCATAAGTAAGTCGTTGCCTTCCATGTGTTTCGTCCGCAATTCGGAGGAGGCCAGATGATGAAGCGGCATCATCAAACCGTCATGGCTCTTCCTGTTTGTCTTTGCAGGCGTGCAGGACCCCCTGGAGATGTTTTCCAGCGAGGAGGAACTGGAGAACGCCAGCTTGTACGAATCGTCCAACTACATCGGCGTGGTGTTCTTGGACAGCTCTGCCACGTCTTACAGACTGCGCTTTCCGCACAACAAGCTGCCCCTGCCGAGTGATTACACGGAGTCTATTGGTAAATAACCGACGAGCCACTACTTGATCTCATCTGAGGGTGGTCACCCAGATGAGTGTGGTCCCAACTCTCTTTAGTTGGGACCACACTAAAGAGACTTTAGTTGGGACTTTAGTGGTCCCAACTCTCTTTAGTTGGGACCACAACAAAAAAGGAAAATGTTATGGCGTTGTGAAAAGCTATTTTTTTAAGTTTGTTCTTTTGTTGTTCTCCCTCTAGCAAGCTGTTACAGCAGCATGTTGAAATGCAAAGCTGCAAATTATTGGTACTCTGGTTTCACCCGCCTCCAGTCTATGATTGATGCAGCTATCATTGAGGTGAGACGTAGTGGACGTCATTGTCCTCCAGAGGTCGAGTGAAGCATCTTTTTCTCTTGGTTTAAAACACGCCAGGCTAGGTTTTATTTTCAAACATACCTTTTTTTTACTCCTCACACTGCTTGTGGTCATTAATTTGTGCGTAGATGCAGACCAAACGGCCAGTCCGGAAGGAGCTGGATATAAAGGTGGTGATGATGGGCCAGCCGGGCTCCGTGGAGGTGCACAAGTTTCCCCATGCCCTCATCTCCATCTACCTGGTGTTGGCCTTCACACCCTTCGTCACCTTCCTCATCGTCAATGTCGCAGCTGAGAAGGAGCATCGGCTGAAAGACACCATGACCATGATGGGGCTGTATGACACGGCCTTCTGGTGAGGCATCTGTTTGTATGTTTCTGACGCAGAATAATCCGTTCTCATATACGTTGAGTGTTATGAGTTCTCGCTCTCTCCAACAGGTTGTCGTGGGGCCTCCTGTATGCTGCTCTGGTGACCGCCATGTCCATCTTAATGGCCATCATCGCCACGTACACTGCACTGTTCCCCAACAGTGACTTTTTTGTCGTCTTTTCACTCATCTTCCTCTATGGAATATCATCTGTGAGTCATCTGCATAGAGTGGGATTTTTTTCCCCGTCAGCAGTTTAACAGTAATAAACTTGAACCTGCAATGTTTATCATAGGGTGGGGAGATAAATCGATTTTGTTGACTTTTCAGGTTTTTTAAGATTTAATTTTTGGACAATCTGTTGTTTTTTCACCAATACAGTCCTTGGGTTTTCAGACCTTTCAAGACCTACCGTCTTGTCTATCACTTCTAGTTATTTTGACTGTGATTTCAGGTCAACTCACTGAAAGAATGATTGAAAACAAATCAATTTATTTATTTATATATATATATATATATATATATATATATATATATATATATATGTGTGTGTGTGTATTTTTCGGCCATTTATAATTTCTTTTTAAGGAAAATAGATAAATAAAAACTTAGATTGTATTATTAAGTGATGTTGACCAGTCCCAATTTATCGGTCACTGTTCTGAAACTTTTAGATGTGTCCTTCATCCAACATAGCCTGTTGCATTCGGGTTAGACACCCGTGTATTACACTATAATCCACGGTAAGATTAGACCATTATTATTATTATTTCTCCTTCTCAGATCTTCTTCTCCTTCATGTTGACTCCGCTGTTTAAAAAGCCCAAGTTTGCCAGCACAGTGGGCTCCATGCTGACGGTGGTGTTCGGCTGCATGTCGCTGTTCACCGTGCTGATGAGAGACTTCCCACAGCCGCTGGTTTGGCTTCTCTGCCTGCTCTCTCCCAGTGCATTCTCAATTGGGATTGCACAGGTTAGCTACACACGCCATCATCACAATCCCACTTACGGACACACTTTTTCCCAACACGTTTAAAAGATGAATTATTTCTGCCATCTCTTGGCGAGTTCATTGCCTCAATCATTGTAATTCACCGTTTCCCTGAAAAACATATTGCATTTAGTTAGGCTGAACTTTAAATGAGTTTTTCATCCTTTAGGTGGTTTACCTGGAAGCACAGGGAGATGGCGCTGTGTTTTCCTCCTTGACCAATGGGCCTCATCCGCTCTATGTTCCTCTGGTCATGCTGGCTCTGGACTGCATTCTTTACCTTCTGCTGGCTCTCTACTTAGACCAGGTGCTGCCTGGTGAGTAAAGCAAAAAATAAAAACACAATTGTTGTGTTTATTCTTTTTTCCCACTATTTATAGATATGTACATAGGCTTTAGATACTATAAATTCCTCAGTGTTGCTCACATAACCTTTGAACCACACCAAACAGTCTACTGCAAAGGATAAATCTCTTCTGTTCAATTCGGCTGTGATGTATTAAAGAAATAGTATGATTGTTTTTTTTTTTTTTATCATGTATGAACTGTGAGAGATCTACAAGGATCAATATTAGGACCATTGTTATTTATTTAGCTGTACCGCATGGATGATATTGGTGCAGCCTGTCTCTTCCATTGTGAGATTATGAGTGACTAGTCGAATAATAGTTCTTTGTCTAATATGCAGGTGACTTTGGAATCAAGCGATCCATGCTGTACTTCCTGAAGCCGTCTTATTGGTCCAAACACAGAAAGCGCTACGCTGAAGTGAGCTCAGTGTACGATGCCGAGGCGAACGGTGCTCCTGGTGGAGATGAATGTGTCGAGCCCGTTTCCCCCGAGTTCAGAGGGAAAGAAGCAATCCGGTAAAATCCCAATACCAGAATGTGTTTTTTTTTTTTTTTTTTTACTTGTGTGGTTTCTAAGTAGAGGAAAAAAACTTGAGAAATAAGGTGAATTATCTCAAACAGGTCACCTTGGTAGCAAATTGAGCTAAAACAAAAACATGGAAGCAGATTAGAAAATTCTGGATATTAGAAATTTAAATGGTTCCCGCTTGTTCTTTCACATTCTTAATTTTCGGCAATTTTGTTTTTAGTCATCTGTGATATTTAATGGAGTGCATTCTGGCTGCTTCTACAGAATCAAGTTTGTTAGCAGCTTTTAAAAACTGGACATTTTTCATGTAATCAAGCACATGTGCATGTAGGAACACAGTGAAGAAGAACGAAATGCATTGGCAGCAATCATATAGAAGTGCTTGCTGCTGGTTTTTATAGTTTTTAGTTCATTTTTAAATAAATTTTAGTGCACTTTAAGAAAACGTTCAGAGGATTGTTTGGTAAATTCACTGAACCCTGACCAAGGAATTACCTGGTCATAAAAGGCTCTTTAACTCAGTAAATTCAACAAACGTTTTCTAAAATAATTTTTTTCCCAGTTTAAAACAATTTGAATGACTTTCCAAAAATCTGAAGATCTCATAAAAAAGTAGCACATTCTTGTACTACAAAGAGGGCAACAAAATGTGACGACATGAAGGTTGCATAAAACCCTTTTCACTGCTGCAGGTAAAGCGCTCATTAAAAAGCTTTCTTCTGATTCTGCTTCTCTTTTATTTTTTTTTTCCCCTCAGCATCGCCAACATCTGTAAAGTGTACAAAGACAAGGACAGCACAGTGGAGGCTCTGAGAGGTGAGCATGGAGAGTTTGCCTCAGAACGGTTTGATCTGTTACCGGTTTTACTGACGCTCTGCTCCTTTTACTCCCACCTGGCCCTCAGGCTTCACGTTCGACATCTATGAGGGTCAGATCACAGCTCTGCTGGGGCACAGCGGCGCCGGAAAGTCCACTCTGATGAACATCCTGTGCGGCATCTGCCCGCCCACCAACGGCTCGGCCACCATCTACGGCTCTCCTGTGGCGGAGATCGCAGAGGGCTCGGAGATGAAGCAGCTGGTGGGAATCTGCCCTCAGTTCAACATCATCTTTGATGTGCTGACTGTGGAGGAGCACCTCAGGATATTCGCTGCCATCAAAGGGATCCCACCTGCAGATGTTGATGCTGAGGTACCGGGATGATCAAAACGTTGCTTTCTACCATGTGGCTGAAAGTGTCAGTCCTACATTTTATTTTTTTTTACATTTTAGATAGCCCTTTTATTTTTATTTTTTTTAATTATTCAAGAAAACATTACTCAAGTGTCTGTTTCCTGATTAATTCAGATCAAAAACAATGTGTTTTATTGAACTCCTGATTCTAAAAGCCTATGTTGCAACCATTAAACTGTTAGAAAAACTTTTTAAACAATAGGAAGTCTAAATTTGAATCCTTTTCCCTGATTATGTTTCTGTGACAGGTCACCAGAGTGCTGAAGGATCTGGACCTGGAGAAAATCATGACGGCTCAGGCAAAGAATCTGAGTGGAGGCCAGAAGAGAAAACTCTCTGTGGGCATCGCCATCCTCGGAGACCCTAAGGTATCAGGATGATTTGAGCTTAATTTACGACCCAAAGGGACATAAGGCATCCTCTTTACGACGACCTCAAAAAGATTAGCTGTTTGCTCCAACTATCCTTTAAAACACTCAAATGAAATTTGCAGTAAGAAAAATAGCCTTCTGCTTTCATTTTTTTTTAAATCCCATGCTCACTTAAATAATAAAAAAAATAAAAAATCAACCAGCACGTCTGTCACATCAGATAACTCTTAATGTCTCTTCCAAAACTCTCAACCTGGGTCATTCACTTTCATGCTCTCTTCAAATAGTTTCCACTTGCTGTCTTCTTTCAGATTCTTCTCCTGGATGAACCCACGGCGGGGATGGACCCCTGCTCCAGACACCAGGTCTGGTCTCTGCTGAAGAACCGGCGGGCCGGCAGGGTCATTGTGCTCAGCACACACTACATGGACGAGGCGGACATCCTCGCTGGTGAGGACTCTCCTTTCTCAACTCTGTATTAAGAGCCGCTGTCGAAATAACCAACAGGATTCAGGAAGTGATGCATTTAGCAGCGGCATTACAAATAATCACACAAAGCTGCTTGGCGCTGTGCTGTAGAGTCTTATCTTAAATCTACAATCTGTTAGATCAAAGGTTGTGAAGCCTTTAATCTACAGGGCTGAAAGAACTAACCACAACTTATCAATCATCGAAGTAATTATCAGTAATTGAGCTGTCATTAACTACGATATAGACTCAAAAAAATTCATCAATTTTTTTGAGTCAATTTCATTGTAGTTTAGTCAGTTTGTACGTGTTTTTGTTTAATTTTAAGTCATATTTGTTTGTGGCGATGTCGGTGCAAACGACACGGTTTTATCGACATCCGTAACCACTGAAACCACCGTCACTGCTAGCTTGTTTTAAAGTTGAACTGTGTGGTTTCAATTGGAAACTTGAGCCATAATTTCAAAGTTCTGCATCAGTGTTATAAGGACCTGTACACAAAATGTGAATATTTAAAAAATTCTAGACTTACCTTCCTAAAAGATCAATAAGACTGAGTTTTTTATTTCTCTTCTAATTAAAAGAGATCTCGACTATATTGGCATCAAATTTCAGCTGATGGTTGAAAATGTCAAAAAAAAAGTAGTGTTTTCTCTAGAACTTTGTTTAATACACTATAAGTTCGTGGTACTCCTTAAAACATGTTATTTTAAGTTCTTACTGTCATGTTTTATTCTAGATCGTAAAGCTGTGATCTCTCAGGGGCAGCTGAAGTGCGTTGGCTCGTCTCTGTACCTTAAGATCAAGTGTGGCGTCGGATATCATCTCCGGTAAGTCGGACCGCACTCTGCCCCCTTTTTTTTTTTTTAAAAAAAAAGAGACTGGCAAAATACACGGTGGTGTAGCTGTAACCTGTGCCCTTACAGCAAGAAAGTCCTGGGTTTGAATTCAGCTGCAGGTTCTTCCTGTGCATTCGTCTCGTTATAACCCGTACGGGTTGTTTCCTTCCTCTGCAGAATGTCGATCAGTGAGGGATGTGACACGGAAAAGGTTGCATCACTGATGAAGCAGCACGTTCCCAAAGCGAAGTTGTCCCGGCAGCACGACACAGAGCTGACTTTCACTCTGCCCTTTGAGAGCATGAACACGTTTTCAGGTGGGATCGGATTTTTTGGTTTCTGTTTCTACCTCCACTCTGCTCTTTAGCGAACAACCCCGATCCGATCTTCTCAGGCTTGTTCTCGGAGCTTGACTGTCAGCCGCAGTTGGGGATAATTAACTACGGTGTTTCCATGACTACGCTGGAAGATGTTTTTCTGCGTTTGGAGTCAGAAGCTGAGGTGGATCAAGCTGGTGAGTGTGTTTTTAAAGGAATTTCGATCCTCAATATCGGATTTGGGTAAAACCTGATTTGTTTTGTGATCTTTAACTCCCTCAGACTACAGCGTGTTTAACCGAGAGCAGGCGGAGGACGAAGGCGACATCGCGTCTCTGGACGACACAGACCAGCGGCTGCTCACCTTCTCAGACAGCAAGTCCGATTCAGTGTCCGGCCACGCTCTGTGGCGGCAGCAGTTCAGCGCCGTGGCCTGGCTGCACATGCTCAACATGCGCAGGGAGTGGAAAGCCTTCGTTTACACGTGAGTCCCTCACCAACACAGTGTCCTTAAAAAGTCTTACACTAATGTATCTCAAATGAAGGCCTTAAAATGTCTTAAATTCAGTTTAAATAAATTCTTTAATAGTAGTTCTTAGACTTTGTCTTGGCAGGACTATTTAATCTTGTATGTTCTATTTAAAACTTCTGTCAGGCAAAAGTTTTAGGATTCTGTGACTCAATGTCAATATACCTTTGCTTGCTAGCTAGCTTTTTTTGCACCTATTGTGGGTAAATGCAAATTTTTCACCAACTGGTTGGACAAAGTTCATACATTTCTTTGGAAATATAAGTAATAAATTCCATTCATAATGGTCTTAATAAATCTTAAAGTTGGTGAAACCTGCAGAAATACTGCTATGAGGGAGGAGAAACTTTCAAAAAATGGCTCAGCAAGGATCATCTTACCTCAGTAAAAGACAGAGAGTCATAATCTCAGTTGGTTAGAGGAAAAAGGAGTAAACTCGATGTAAAACGATCTGATGGAGGCTAATTTTAGGTGTAGGGCTGAGGTTAAAACTTGATTTTTGAATAAAAAGCTTTACCGGATGACTAAAAGTAAACTTTTGCCGATGACAACATAACTTGTCAACAACACGCAGCTTTTCTCCTTTTAAAAGCGGACAGACTGTGACGGTTGTCTTCTCTTGCGCTGCAGTCTGGTGCTGTTCCTGCTCTTCCTTTCTTCGGTTCTTATCGTGTCGCTGGTGACGGGAAACATCCAGATCCACTCACAGGAGCGACAGTTCCTTCCCACGTACCTTTTGAAAAAGAACGAAGCGCCTCACAGATACACTACAAGCCTCCTCATTAAAAACTCAACCAGTGAGTAAAATTGCGGGATGAAATTAAACGAAATATTCCGACTGCTGGATAAGGATTTTTTTGTCTTTTCTTACACCAACAGACTCGGATATTTCCGACTTGATCCACAACCTGGAATCACAGGATATCAAAGTGGAACTGATGAAACAGGAAGACTACATGGATGCGGCTCCGCATAGCGCTGCCATAAACGTCACCGGGTCCAAAGAGGTCCGTAGAGCTTTTGACCGATTATTTGAAGGGCCACTTATTCCAGCCCTGTTCTCTCAGAGAGCTCTAACAACGCCGTTTGCCATTTCTGTCAGGGCTTTAGGTACACCATCGCTTTCAACAGCACCACAATTCACTCCTTACCCATGGCCGTCAATATTCTGAGCAACGCGCTCCTCAGAGGTCTGAACCGAACGGGGCGGATCCGAACCTGGACCAAACCCTTCGACTACGTGAGCCTCCCACAGAGTCGAGACGACATTTACCAATCTGTGGTTGAAGTAAGATGACTGTTTGCACTGCTTGATTCCGCAGCAAATCCCGGATGCGACGTCTTACGCCCTGGTCTACATAGAGGCCATCATGCTGGGAATGCTGGCTGTCGGAATGCCGGCGTATTTCGCGATGGATCACACCCGAGACCGGGAGGTAACCTCTCGCATCCTGCTGTTATCATGATTTAAAGGATGAAACAACCACAAAGTAACACATTGCACTACTTTATTTGTCGTAAGATGGACCAACGGATGGCTTTAGGAAAAACAGACATTATAACTGGATGAGATTTTAGAGAGGGCTAAAATCTATCCCAAAGGTCCCAAAGATTTTTTGCAAAACATTTATTAAAAAAACATCCCAAAGATTTAGGTTGCTTTTGTAATAAATGTTTTACAAACAATGTAACTTTTTTTATGCCCATACAAAGTGTGGAGTTTAAGTGTTGTTACATTTTTTGTTAATTTATGCAGTAGGATTACCTTTTAATGTTATATAATTTGTATTAGTAAAATGTTTTTTTTTTTTTGTTGTTGTTGTTTTTTAGATAGGGCACCAAAACTGACGCTGTCCTCTAAACCCGTCCCTGACCATCAGGAAAAATTAAACATGCAGGATAAAATGTTTTAGAAAAAGCCGTGTTCGCACGTTGTGGTGACACAGGTTGCTTGGTGCTTCTTCTCCTGCAACTTGAACTGACAATTTGTGTTTCAACTCAAACTCTGTGGTAGAAGCCTTTTTTTTTTTTTTTTTTTTACTGTGGTTTTAATCACCAGTAAGAAGCCTTTCCTTTTAAAACCAAAGAGTTTGTGTTTCCTGAAGCGGACGTTAGCTGCTGCTAACGTCCGCTGTCGGGGAACATCAGGTTTCTCATTCAGTTACAATGGCGATGGAAATAGTGAAGTGGACCAAACCACAGCTTTACGTCAGCATTTTTCAACAGTGATGATGCATGTGTCTGCCTCTACAGTTAACTTAATTATTCACCTGAAGTCAAAAACTGACTGTAAATATCATTAGTACATAGAAAAATAGGCCAATGTGCAAAGCCAGCTGCGTTTAGCAATAAGCCAGGATAAACTGAATATTGGTGAACGCACACCGGTTCTGTGTCTTCTGCGGAGTTTGTTCATCAGTCAGTGTTTCCCCAAAAGGTACGCTTCTTTGGTATTTATTTCACTATCAGATGTTGACACATTCTTATTTATAAAATCTCCAGACAGCTCTGGATACTTTTTGAAATGCTGGAACAGAAGTATCGAGCTCATTTTCGTTGAGGGCAATATCAAGATTATAAATGTCCTCAAGTAGCCGGTTTTGGCTGCGTGTAATAATCAACCTACTCGTTAACATATGAACTCACCGCTGACTCTGCAGTCAGCGAGTTCTTCTTTAAATTAAACATTGAACATCTTTTCACATCAACGTAATTTGGCAGCACGCAGACAAAAACTGCATTGATTTGATTGATAAAATAATATTCAGCTTAAAATTGGCGTCTTGAAGGTTCGCTTTATGTGACGCACTGCGGTCTACAGGACCACATAAAAACTCATGTTGGGCTGGATTTGGCCTTGAGTTTGATATACTGGAACATATTGAACAAATCAAGTTACTGTCAGAGAATTTAAACCGTTTTTGTTCATGGTTACTGAAAACACACCTGGCAGTGACTTTAAAACCGTCTGACTTTAGTTTATTGTTACACTCTTACTGCTCTGACATTGAGTTTTTTTTGTCTTGTCACACTTTCTTGAAGCTTTAAAGCATTAATATAGTAATTTACCCAATGAATTTGTACCTAACTTCTTTTATATTTTTTCCCTCTTTCCAGATAAAGTGTCGCTCCACGCTGCGGATCTCTGGCCTGCTGCCGTCAGCCTACTGGTGCGGCCAGGCGGCGGTGGACATCCCCTTCTACTACCTCATCCTGTCCTCCATGAACCTCATCCTCTTCTGCTTCCACTCCGGAAACCTGTCGACAAGCAGCAACCTCACCGCCGTGGTCTGTGCTGCTCTTTCCAACACAAACGCGTCCTCTCTGACGCGCGAGGATTGTTCACCGTTCCTTCACGTCTCCTCTTAGGTCCTCTGCACTGTCGGCTTCGGCCCGGCCATGATCCTCTTCACGTATGTCGTTTCTTTTGGATTCACGCGAGTGCAGAGCAACAGAGACTTCTTCTCTTTCATCTGCATGATGGTGAGTCCAATACAGCTTCTTTCTGTCGCGGTTTAACATGTTTGCAGGCAGTTTTCTGTAAATATTTCTTTCTTTTTTTTCTGCTTCAGGTGTGTGTGGTGTCGGCCTCCATCGTGCAGCTGTCGTTTGTGAACGACAACCCCGAACTGACCAGAACTCTCCACAACATCTTGTGTCTTTTCAACCCGCTGTATCCTCTGATGGGTTGCCTCAACTGCATCACCAAGGTGGGAGTGGAAAAACCAAACTCTGATGAGTGCTCTGATCAAAAAGTTATCTAGATCAATATTTCCTGAAGCATTCATTTAAATCTGCATGGCTGTACGTTTTAAAATAGTCCCATAAACACACAGAAGTCTTCATCTCAATGTTACTGCATTTATTCTATATTTATGTGCATATAAACAAAAAGTACTACTACTTCTGCTTGGCTAAGACCTATGTAGTCTTTTTATGCTCTGTGTATTTTAGGGATTGTGTAAATATCGTTAAAATTTATGCTGAAATGCATGAAATTTTACTTTACCAATTTGCATTTGGGCTAACATTACTGTATTCAAGGGGATTGTGATAAATACAAATACTTCAAAAAAGGCAAATGAATCGAGATCTATAATAATCAAACATTACACTCATAACCTTCCAAGGCTATATTTGAGGGCCGTTTAATGCATAATCTCGGTGCAGTTTTTCATTTTAACTTCTTCCTTGTTTATTTTAAACTTGGAATGCGACAGAAGAGTATTTAGATTTAGAAATTAGAAATCCTTTTAAACCAGAAAAACATAAATGTATACATTGACTTTAGAGTAGTTTTATTTTTGCTAATTCTAGGTTTGCATTAGAGATTGGCCAATCACTGCTGCTGTTTTTCTTTTCCCAGGCAACATTCCTTCCTGTTCTGTACGAGGAGAACTTCTTGTGGAAAAGCCTTCTAATTTCTGTCATAGCCGTACGTATTTGTTTTTTTATTATTATTATTTTTATCTCAGGCATTTACAAACATGTAGGAGAAGATTTTATTTACTTTACCCTGCATCTGTTTTGCGTCTTTTGTTTTCAGCCTTACCTGCAGTGCATCCTTCTGCTTTTCCTGCTCCGGTGGTTGGAGATCCGATACGGAGGAAGGGCGATGAAGAACGATCAGCTCTGCAGGTGACGATCACATTACAGGGACGATCCCTGCGCAATAATTTAATACCGGGCTATGACGGTCCATGAAAACGATAAGCCGTGATGTTGAAGATGCTGAACTGTGACAGGATCTCGTCCAAGTCGAAGGCCAAACCGCAGCGGATCCCAGAGGAAGGGCAGAACGAGGATGAGGATGTTCAGATGGAGAAGGCCAGAGTGAAGGAGGCGCTCACTTGTCAGGCTTGTGAGGAGGTGACGAAATTTCACCTCGAGTTTGTTGCGTGTCCGTCTTTCATCTTCTCACTCTGGTTGGTTAAAAGTTCAGCATGAACACAAATGTTCTTTTTCCAGAAACCAGTTGTGGTTGTTAATAACCTAAGAAAGCAGTACAAAGGCAGGAAGGAAGGCTTCTCTTTCACCAAGAAGACCAAAGTAGCCACAAAGAACGTCTCGTTCTGCGTTCGCAAAGGTACACTCAGTCTTTTTGTCGTCTTCTGTGCCTCCGCGCTTTCTGCCAGACTTAGAAGAACAAGTGGGGACGAGGTTCAGCTGCGGGCTGCGCTTCCAGGAGAAATAACCTGCTGTTTTCTTCAGGGGAAGTTCTTGGCCTGTTGGGCCCCAACGGATCAGGAAAGAGCACGGTCATGCACATGCTGTCAGGCGACACCGACCCCACGGCTGGCCAGGTACTCAACAAGCCTCCATTTTAACGTTTTAGACCTGTTTCTGTTTGTCAAAGCAATAAAAACACTGAGATAAAAAAAAAAATGTCCACTGAGAACAGCAGGGAGCTCCACTATAAACGCATCAAAACTCATTGTACAAACCTGGTTAAATCTGAAGTTTGAAAACAAAATGCATGTGAAACATTTCAAGGAGGTAGTGAAATTGCAGTTTCCAGCCTTAAGTAAATCTGTGTTCTGTTTGGGTCCAGATCCTGATGGGAGACTACAGCACCGAGTTTCGTCCGGTGGAAAACCCTCTGGAACACATCGGCTACTGTCCCCAGGTGAACCCTCTGTGGCCCCGGATCACCCTGCAGGAACACCTGGAGCTCTACGCCGCCATCAAGGGCCTGAAGGGCCAGGAGGTCCCGGACATCATCAAGCGGTGAGTCTTCAGCTGCAAAAAACACAGAATCTTACCAAGTATTTTGGTCTAGTTTATAGTGCAAATATCTTAATGTACTTGGAATGGGACAAAACTAGCTTACAAGTAAGTTTTCAGGAAGCAGTATTTGTTTGTTGTAAGTCAATACTTTCTTAATATCGACTTAAAAAGTTCTAGTTATAAGTTTAAAGATTTGCCAGTGGAAGAAGACATTTTTGCCATATAAGTTAAAATGTCTTGTTGGTTACAGGTGGATTATGCCACCCATCACCAGTACTTATTAGCTCCTACATCTTGCTGAAAAGTTACTTGTAAGTTAGTTTTGTCTTGTTTGAAGAGTACTGAGATATTCACATTTGATAAAAGACCAAAAATACTTGGTAATATTTTGTGTTTTTACAGTGTAAACTCAAATCTTTCAAAATCCAAAGAAAAACAAAAACCATCCCTTTTTTTTTTTTTTAAATTTTCAAGCTTGGAAGTTGTTTTAAACACACTAATCTAATTAGATGTTATTTTATAACCGCTGCAGAGTGTCGAACGCTTTGGAGCTGAGAGAACATTTAAACAAACAGGCCAAGAATCTCTCCGCCGGACTCAAACGGAAGGTGAGAGCGGTCAGACACCCAAAACGCACGGTTAGCGTCTGCTCTGTTTGCTTGAACTGAGAGCGTTTCTATGTGGTTCCAGCTGTGCTTTGCTCTGAGTATGATCGGGAATCCTCAGATCGTCCTGCTGGATGAGCCGTCGTCAGGAATGGATCCCAAGTCTAAGCAGCGGATGTGGTGAGACTCTCGGCGTAACGTGGAAGAGCTGCCAACTCTGGAAACCCAGTGAAACTCAACAGTTTGTCTTCCTGCAGGAGGGCCATGCGTGCTGCGTTCAGGAACCATCAGCGAGGAGCCATCCTCACCACACACTACATGGAGGAGGCAGAGGCTGTGTGTGACCGGGTCGCCATCATGGTTTCTGGACAGCTGAGGTTCTTCCTTCCTTGGGAATCTTTTTTTTTTTCTTCCTTTTTTTCTTTTATATAAATCTGATCTTTATGGGGTTTCCAGTTCCTGCAGCTTAACCGTCTCTCTCCCATCAGATGCATCGGCTCCATCCAGCACCTGAAGGCAAAATACGGACAAGGCTACAGTCTGGAGGTGAAACTGAGAGAGGAGCTGACGGGACTCCAGCAGGTGGCGCTGCTGCACAAGGAGATCCTCCGAATCTTTCCTCACGCCGTCCGACAGGAGAGGTGCGCTCAAAGGATCAGCAGCTGAATCTAGAAAGATAAATGGCTCCCTTTACTGCTTTCGTCTTTTCTCCCTCGTTGTGCAGCTCTTGGCAACAAATTAAAAAGCACTTTAAGGAATGAAGATGGAGAATATCTGATCCAACTTTATTCACAAGATCAGAATTTTTGCTTTCTTTTAGTAAGAACTATAAATATGCTGTATGTTGTTGCTCTGTGCAGCTTCACCACTCTGATGGTTTATAAGATCCCCATGGAGGACGTCAAGTCGTTGGCTCACTCTTTCTCCAAGTTAGAGAACGGTGAGTTTGTGAAAAAAATAAATAAAAATGCTTTAACATGTGGAACATAACTTCTAAACCATTTAGTCTCATTTCTTTGTTTTCTTTGTTTTCAGCCAAACAAACCTTTAACTTTGAGGAGTACAACTTCTCTCAGTCGACACTGGAGCAGGTAGGTGGAGAAACGAAGCAAGGTGTATTCATTTATCACAATTTTGAATTTTCTTACCTCTTTTCCGTAGCCTTCATCAAGCTGCTGGAATCATTGTGATTTTTGACCGTCCTTCTTGAAAGAATTGGATAAAATTAAATTGAAGCTGGCTTCTATGAGCTGTGCTGCTCTCAGGAGTCGAGCCAAACTAGAGACGACGGTCCAAATGAAGTAGATAACGGTGGAATGATCCCACAGCGTGATTGTT
Organism: Poecilia latipinna; assembly: GCF_001443285.1. Classification (NCBI taxonomy): domain Eukaryota; kingdom Metazoa; phylum Chordata; class Actinopteri; order Cyprinodontiformes; family Poeciliidae; genus Poecilia; species Poecilia latipinna. Next base: position 236,551 of record NW_015113313.1, on the reverse strand, counting down.
TTCTTCCTTCACAGTGTGTCCCCTCCTGGTCTTTCTGTTCCTCAGGTGTTCCTGGAGTTTGCCAAGGAGCAGGAAAACGACGAGGACGAGGTGGGTCCCCTGAGCACGACCTTCCAGTGGCAGCGGCTGCAGCAGGACGCCGCCGTCTCCGCCAACCACGTGGACAGCGTCGTGCACCAGCTCTGAACTCGGCCGGCGTCGAGCGCTCGCCGTGAGCTCCCGTAAAGGTCTCAGAGGCTGGCCGGTTGGGCGTGGCCGCTCAGCTCGGAGGTGTGCATGCGTTTTTAATCCTTCGTCCGCTGGCGCTGCGCCTCCTCGGAATCGCACCGAACCAGCGCGTTCCTCGGCCTGCCGACGCCACGCTTCCTCCCCTTTCGTCCCGTTTGTCTCCGTTCTTCACAGGGACTCGGTTTCCGAGGATAGTTATGGACATTTTCCATCTCTGGTCACGGCGGCCCGTCGGGTCGTAGCTTTGCGAGTTTTATTATTTGTCGCGTTTTTGAAAACTAAAACTAATCGAACCAAAGCAGCACATCTATAAAATCTCATCCAGAGGAGGAGGGGTGGGGGGTCGCTGCAGCTCCTGACTTCTCAGAAAACTCTGAGAGGGAATGTTGTCAGTACCCACACTAGTACATGTAGCACAGCGCCCTCTACCCTCAACCGTGGAGCACTGCAGTTCAGCTTTCTGGGGTTTTTTTGGGAGCAGAGGGGGGGATTTTTGTTGTGAATGTGCCTGAGAAGAACGTCGCTAACTCGGCGACGGCTCTGAGGAGTTTGTTCCTCGCATCCCAGTTCTTCACTCTGGTGCCAATTCTCTTCACCCAGATGTTTGATTTCTTCAGCTTTGCTCCTGTCTGTGTTGGTGATGCTGTAAATACCGGTTCTGTGTCACTGCAGATGTTCCTGCAGAAACTTGTATTCATACAAGCAGGTGTATCGTTGGTGCAATACCTACCAAGAAATTGTAATTTTTTTATGACTTTCAGGGGATAGGAGGGTGAGGTAAAGGGAGATTCCTTTTCTGAACAGTGCGAAACGTCAGATTTGTCGTCAGGTGAAACCATCCAGCAATGATTTGTTTCTGTTTTTCAGTGTCAGGAATAATAAATAGTTTTGTTTCTTATCTCAAGCAGATTTTTTTAATTTATTTTTATTTTTTTTTATCTATTGTATTATTTGACCAGTCAGGAACAAAAGTGAAGATTTTTTTTATTTCTTTTTTTCATCACATTTTAAATGTTGCTCACATGGAGCTCAGTCAAACACTGACACTGCCTTCACTTTAACTTGTGATATGTGATGTTTTCACTCCTTTTCATTGCTTAGAGATTTACGCGTCAGTTCAAAATGTAGCCATCCAGAAAGCATCCGTCGTCATGACACTGCTCCTGCTGCTCTCCTACCGGCATCGACACCACAGGAAAACCAAAACGTTTTCTGTTCCGTGGGACGGAGGGAAGGTTTCTTTTGTCATTTTCTGGTGTTGGTATATTTGCACTGTTTCCGGGAGATGTTTTTTTTTTGGTTTGTTTGTTTAAAATATGCAATCTTTGTAAATTCTCCGTGGACTGAGATTCTTATTTAAAAAGTTATGGTTTGTGTGTGTCGTGTTTGCTCTCGTGTCGTCTCTGTGTCGGAGGGAAAACTCTTCAGTGATGAATTTTGTGGTCTCTATTTACCCTTTTTAAGAATAAATGTTTATTCAATTAAAACATGGATGTGATGGCAGCATTTTTTAAAAACAAAAAAAAACAAAGCCCTTTTCTTGCAGAATCATTTGTAGAAAATATTTTGAAGAACAAGAAAATCATTAAAACCACCAGGTTGATTTAAAGTTAAGTTCATAAGACTGAAGAGAAAATGTCTAAATTGACCTTTCTCTTTTGTTTGGTCAGGTTGGACTAAAAAATTTTAAAACAAACGCCAAAGATTTGGTCACAGACATAAAGACATTTAATGTCTTTTTGTATCTGCCGGAAGTGAAGGAACTCGGATTGTTTTTGCTTTCATCTCAAGGTAGAGTCAGTTTAATGTATAAATGTTGTTTGGAAGCTATTTTTGCATTCTCGCTTGAAAAGCAACACCAAAGTGAGTCAAATCCCTCTTGTGAAATTTAGATTTCTTACCCGAACCTAGAAAATAAGACTCCAACAGGAATTTACTTGGATTAATAAACAAAACAAAAAAAAGGGGGGGACCCCAAAAGTATGTAAAGTATACATCAGGGAGTTTTCAAATGAGTTCTCCTGGTTAACCTTTGTGTTCTACTTAACAGTCTTTGCTAATCAACAAGAACAACGTTTGTGTTTCAGGCGTTTGCTCTCTCTGGTGTTGGTGTTGACTCTAAAGTGGGCTCTTCAGCTGCACATGATGCAGATATTTCTCGGATGATCCCTAACATGATGAGCTTGAACCCCCACAGTAGTCGTAGAACTTGGGTTAACCCTGGACTACGTACAGATTTCAATGCATATCATGACATATGGCAACTTGGAGGAAGAAGGTTGCCCCACATGCAAAACGTGCTTGCAGACAGTGCTAGCCAAAGAAGGCAATACATCGAACCTGGTAGTGTGTGTAGGGAAGCACCACTCATTACTTTTTGCTAAATTCAAGTTAAACTTAATGCTGCCTTTTGCATCTAGCATTTATCAAATATCACCATTTTACTGTAGAATATGAGTCACAACTTGTCTGCATGAGTGTTTTAGAGCTGTTGAACTGCATATTTAAGTGAAAAGCAAAAGTAATGCCTACATGCAGGCACGGGCAGAGGGGAAGCTGGGGGTGCTTGAGCACCTGCCCTTTTTGCTCCTTGCCCCAAAGTGCCCTTTTGGTCAATTT
>NW_015113313.1:205595-228603 GCF_001443285.1 Poecilia latipinna | reverse complement strand
AGACAACATGCAAACTTCATGCAGAAAGACCCCAGGCTGGGAATCAACCCCACAACCATCTTGCTGCAAGGCAACAGCGTTACCAACTGCGCATTGCTGATAATTGTTTATTGGACATTTTTTTAAACAAGTACAGCAGATACTCTGATTTTAGTTATTTCCCTTTAAATGCACAGAAAGCTTTTACTTGTTTTCAGAAACAGAGCGATTTAATCCTGCTCACTTAATTCAGAATAATCAACAATCTAATTTAAATTTAGAACAAATAACATGCAGCCCAATTTGACAACTTATCGGTGTTGCCAAATAATGAGTTAAGATTCCCAACTACACATTTTAATAAATTGAGAATGCTGCACAATGAGTTTATTTTGCATTTCTAGAGCAATTTGTAATCCATTAGTTTTTTAATATATTTTATTTTACGTACTCAGCCGTACCCTCAAAAATTTAAAACCCCTGTTCTTATCCTTTTCAAAGAAAGCAAAGCAAGTAATTAAAATGTTCTGAAAATAAAATAAAATACTGATATTTTATTGCCATTTTTATATTTTAATTTATATAAACTTGCATTTTGGAACAATGCAAGAACATAAATGAACCATATATTTGTATAAAACTGTATGTAAAGCTCAGTTTGATTAACCAACTGTAACAACAATAAAGAGATTTGGTAAAACACACTGACCATCGAGGTAAGGTCAGTGTCTGGCATAAAACAAGTTCCTGCAAGGAGGCGCCATAATGTTACTGCGTGGGAAATTCCCACCACACTTTCTCACGAACTAAAACACTTTAAAAACACGACAAAAACAATATAATAGCAGAAATGGCATGACCTAGAATAAACGTATTTCAATAACATGCAAAAAAGAAAACCATAAACATATTTTATAAAATGCATAAATGTATGCAAATGCAAATAGGTCAGTTATGACATCACTCACTGTGATGTCACAATATAATTCTCTTTTGTTATGACATCATAGAACAGTCTTAAGACTGTTGAACTTTCCCAAGATCTTTCATTCGAGCACAGAAGAAAGACTGGGAACTTGTTCTAAAACTTGCACAACTTGTTCTCAAACTTGTACGATGGAGGATCTAGAATTGATTGAGGAACTTCAGGAATTTTATCTGAAGATACAAAGAAAGAGGTTACAATTTTTGAGTACAGAGGAATTATTAGATGACATTGCAGAACTTATGAAGAAACTTAAAACACTTTACGATTTGGATGACGTTGAGGAAAATGAGATAGTGGAGACTTTAATCCACCATCTGCACCGAGAACCTCAGAATCAGGAGCAGAGTCCACCAAGGAGTGTGTGGACTTGTTTGACTGATTGGGGAGAGACATTCATGAGCAGCTTCAGTTTTGGCTTGGGATTTGGCGCAGCTGCTGGCATTGTACTGACTGTGTGTTGTAAACTCCTGTCCTAAACACTGTTCTGAATCTGGGTGGTGCTTGAGGGAGGGGTTCCCGTCGATCTGATCTTCAGTTGCAGAACCTGGCTCTTGGGACGTGGAATGTCTCCTTTCTGGGAGAGATTGGGAGAGGGATTCCTGCCTCAAGTGGAGGAGTTTCAGTATCTGGGGATCTTGTTCACAAATGAGGGAAAAAGAGAGCGGGAGATCGACAGACGGATTGGAGCAGCATCTGCTGTGAAGCAGACGCTGTACCGGTTTGGAGTGGTGAAGAGAGAGCAGTGAAGCTCTCGATTTACCAGTCGATCTACGTTCCCACCTTCATCTATGGTCATGAGCTGTGGGTCATGACCGAAAGAACGAGGTCCTGGATACAAGCGGCCGAAATGGGTTTCCTCTGCTGGGTGTTTGGGGTCTCCCTTAGAAATAAGGTGAGAAGCTCCGTCATCTGGGAGGGACTCAGAATAGAGCCGCTGCTTCTTCAAGTCGAGAGGATCCAGTTGAGGTGGCTCGGGCATCTGATAAGGATGCCTCCCAGGGCGCCTCACTGGTGAGGTGTTCCGAGCACGTCCCACCGGGAGGAGGCCCCAAGGAAGACCCAGGACACGCTGGAGGGACTATGTCTCTCGGCTGGCCTGGGAACGCCTTGGGGTTCCTGGAGGAGCTGGAAGAAGTGGCTGGGGAGAGGGAAGTCTTGGTCTCCCTTCTGAAGCTGTTATCCCATGACCCAGAAACAGCGGAGGAAAGTGGATTTATGGACAAAGGTCTTTGTTATCATGCAGTTTCTAAGTGCAGTAAGAGGATGAGGAGGTTCTCCAAGCAATTCTATGGATGATTTTTCACTTTTACTTGTTTTGCATGACCTGTGGAGGGTCAAAAGTCAAGTTTTATTCACCAATTAGTTGTTTACTCTGTTTAATTCCCTGAAATTGATTCACTTACCTGGGGATTATATTGTTTCTTTGGTGGAAACTTAAATGCTGGGTACGCCTCGCTGTCTTCCTGCAAAAAAGGAGGAGAAAGGTTACTTATCTGACAAAATGAATACAAACATGATAAAAGAAAGGACTAAGTAGATTCCTCAAAGTGAGGTCCTTACCTGGAGCCTTGGGACTTTCTGTTTGGAAGCCATGTCGTCTACTGGGTCTTTTGGACCTCCTTTCCTGCAATGAAGAGAAAAAAAGACATTACTCACCTGGAATGTATTGCTTCTTTTTGTAATGGACAATCAGGTTGTTTACCTGTGATTTTGGGTTTTGTTTGGTTACCTGCAGCATCCCCTGAATTAGGTGGTTCATTTGCAGGTACTGGTTATAAAAAGTTTTATATACTTTGATTGTAATGTGGGCTGCACAGTGGCGCAAGAAGGTTCTGGGTTCAATTTCTGCATGGAGTTTGCATGTTCTCCCTGTGCATGTGTGGGTTCTCTCTGGGTACTCCGGCTTCCTCCCACAGTCCAAAAACATGACTGTCAGGTTAATTGGTCTCTCTAAATTGTCCCTAGGTGTGTGTGCATGGTTGTTTGTCCTGTCTGTCCCCTTGTTGCCCTGCGACAGACTGGCGACCTGTCCAGGGTGACCCTGTCACTCACCAGCAAAGACAAGGGTGTACAGGAAAAGGTATTAGATTTGCTTTTAATTAATTAAAAGCATGACTGTCAAATTCTCCCTAGGTGTGTGTGTGCATGGTTGTTTATATATATATATATATATATATGTATGTATATGTATGTATATGTGACATATATATGTATTTATTACTATTTTTATTATTATTGTTGTTGTTATTAGTATTATTACTATTAGTTTCACGCAAAAACATGAAGAAAGTGTGACAACTTTGCCGAAACATGTTGTTTGAGCTTTCACGGTGTCCGTAGTTCCCCAGACAAGCATGCCGAACAAGCGCTCATAACGAGCATGCGTGTATTTTGCCGCCTGTACGGTGCGGAGCGGCAAGAAGACGCAGGGGGAACCGTATCTGATGGGGAAACGCGGATTGACGTAACACCTGGATGGTTAAGCTAATATCATCCTTGACTCAAAACCACAAGTGTCAAAAATCTATAAAGGACTTGCATAAAGAAAATAAATCTCTCTCCTAGACACAGCAACATCTTGTGTTCTGCTCTTCTCGTTTTCCCCTTGAAACATAAAACACGTCGACGCTCCCGCCATATTGTGAGAGGAGACAGCGGTCAGTTGGTATTCAAATACGTCACAGTTTATGTTTTAATAAAATTAAAAGCGGTTTAACAATTATATTTTTGAAATAAATGTCTTATTTATTTTTTTACCAATTGTAAATGTAAACATCAATCCCTAAACAACATACATAGAAAAAATAAATGTAAGTATGATTCATCCAAAACTACTTAAATTAAATTAAGACGTAGGTGAAATTGAAAAGAACATTATATTTTATTGTCCCACAGTGGGAAAATTCAGGTGTACCAGCAGCAGGTTGGAGATCAGTAAAACCATGCATATTCACACAAAGGTAAAGTTGTAAAAAGAGACTAGAGGCAAATTTACATCAGACAATAATATTGTGTGCAGTTATTAAAAATGGTGTATTGTGTGCTTTTCAGTCCCAGGACTGATCAGATTTCTGTAGATAAAATAAACAATGACAGAAATGGGAAGCTTGTTCTATTGTTCTGCCACCTATAACAAGTGAACATCAGGCTGAATTAAAGGCAATCTACAGAGATCCTAGCAGCCTATCACAAAATCAGTAAATTGTTTAAAATCTCTCATGCAAATAAGTTGGCTGGTCTGAAATATTCTTTATTTGAAAATAGGTATAATTTATAATGCCTTATAAAAAAAAATAAAGAAATAGATAAAACCCAATTCTTCCTGGAACTGAATCCTAAAAACAAACTAAAATTGATTTTCTGTAAAACCAACCTGGTCAATACGTATGACAGAAATTCAGTTTAGCAGCAGCAATTTCAACAAAATGGATATAAATTCATTTTAAACCAGTAAGTGTCATACTTTGGAAATTGAGTATAACAGAACAAGAATTGAACCCTGGAAACTCAAACATTTTTTCCATTCTCCATTTCACATTTATCCTGATCTGGAAAATGATAGGTAAATTCATACTTTTTCAGATTTTAAGATAATTTATGAAACCCTTTATGTACTCACTGTTTTCACCTTTCACATCATTTATGCAATATATCCACTGCCCCACTTCTTCACGTGTCCAAGACATCTCAGCCCTTTTCACTGCCAATTTTATCTCCAAAGCACTCAATCCCAATTTCCCCACTAATTTTTAAATTCCAATTCCAATTATGTCAACTACCTCTCAATGAAAATATGAACATCTCCCAGTCTGTCTGTAAATGCCTCGGACTCCAGCCTGAACATCATAGAAGGTCTAATCTTACACACCTTTGATTTCACTGTTGAAAGCATCCAAAAAAGATTATTCCTACTCGAACAGCATGCAGCAGAATATATAAATAAATTATTAAATATTATTAGAAGTGTTGGCTGGTTTAGTTTTAAATATACAGGTGATGCAGATTTTTCAATGTGGTGTCCAATATTTGAGCACAGCATTGAGGCAATGCCTGGAGGGAAAACCTTCTAACAGGGGAAGTAGGTTTTTGTCCATCTGAAAAATTTATCTATTGAAAATACCCTGAGGGCATGATAACTCATTAATATTTTAAACATAATGGAAGCCAAATTAAAAAAAAAATCCACATTCAGACAGCTACAAAATGACACAAACACAAGTTTGTCATTATGAGCCAGTTTGGTTAGATTTTCCTGCATCAGACTGAATTTCTACATGTGTTTTCATGTGAGTTGTTAGCTTATACTTGCGATTAAAATGCATGTCACAGACATTACAGGTAAATCGTTTTTCTCCTGTGTGGACTCTCATATGCTGCGAAAGAGACCCTCGCTCGCAAAAAGCTTTCCCACAAACATGACAAGCACATGATTTTTCTCCTGTGTGCATTCTTATATGTATCTTAGCATGTGAGCTTTGACTGAACTGTTTTCCGCAGATATCACATCCAAACGGCTTCTCGCCCGTGTGCACCCTCGTGTGTATTTTAAGCTCTACTGGTCGGCGAAATGTTTTCCCACAAACATCACAAGCAAAAGGTTTCTCAGCTGCATGGACCACCATATGATTCACAAGACTCCCTTGTGAATTAAAACTCTTGCCACAAAAATCGCAAATAAACGGTTTCTCTCCTGTGTGGATTCTTATGTGCGTCTTAAGATTTGCGCTGCGGAGAAATTTTTTACCACAAAAACCGCAGTCAAAAAGTTTCTCTCCAGTGTGGATTCTCATGTGTGTCTCACGATGCTCTTCTGCACGAAACCTTTTGCCACAAACATCACAACTGAAAGGTTTCTCTACAGAATGGGTGATCATATGAGTCTTTAGGAGTGACTTAAAATTGAAACTTTTCCCACAGTCCCCACAGCTAAACGGTTTGTCTTTAGTGTGGTTTTGCATGTGCATCCTAAGACGTGATTTAACATTAAATGTTTTACCACACAGATCACAGCTGAAAGGTTTGTCTCTGTGGACCTTCATGTGTTTGTTAAGGTTCATCTGGTAATAAAATCCTTTTCCACATTTGCTACAAGTGAGTGGCTTTTCTTCAGCATGAACTCTAAGATGTGCCTTATGATCGCCCATTCTGCGAAAACCTTTACCACAAATATCACAGAGAAAAGGTTTCTCATCTGCATGTATTTTCATATGTGTCCTCAGTTGCACATATTCGCTAAAGGTTTCACAGCAATTTTTACAGAGAAAACGCCTTTCCCCAGAGTGGACCCCCAGGTGCTTCTTAAGGGACCACTTGTGGCGATACTGTTTACCGCACTCGGAGCAGCTGAAGGATATTGCAGCAGTTTTACTGGCTACATTTTTCTCATCACCTGGCTCAAGTACAATGGTCTGCTTCGAGGCTTTGATTTTTGTTTCAGATCCAGAACCGGCAGATTCGTTGCTGCTTACATCAGTTTCTGAAGATGGTGAATCATTTTCAATTGAATTTAATTTTAAGTTATTATTTGGATCAGAGTTATTATCTGGATCCAGTCCACCACAGTGGTCTCCTTCTGTTTTTATCTGCCGAGTAGAGCTGTTGGTTGAAGGTTCTGTCTTCACATCTTCTTCAATTTTGACTTGATTAAGCAGCGAAGACTCAAGTTTCTTTTCGTCATCTTCAGTTTTCACAGTTTCAGCAGTGGGGTTGATCCTGACTTCATTTTCTTCACCTTTCAGTTCCATAGTCTCTTGTTTCTGCTTGCCGAAGCTCGGTAGAACTTCTTCTTGTCCAACCAGACCTGAAATACATGTATAATCAAATATCAAACCTTACTCTAGTTTCTAAACAAAGAAAATGTTAATGGCTTGTTGATAATTTAGGACAGATTTAAATAATAAATACTATAAAATGCTAAAATTACAAAATACTTTATCCAACAGACTGCCTGTAATTGCTCTTGGATCAGTGTGAAACCTATATAAATTTGGTCAAGTTTAATTTGGGGTGTAAGGTACCTGCTCTAATGCATTTTTGTCTTTAGGTTGTGTGAGGCAGGACTTCGTTTCATGTGAGTTGATCACAGGCTGCTCCGATGACTATGCTTTCCAAATTAAAGTAATTTTACTATGCATAATATTACAATAAGCTAGGTTCTAGGTTCTGAGAACATCGACTGAAGCTAAAACTCTCCCCTCTTTGGTGAGTTCAGTCCGTCTTAGACAATTAACATCTTAGAACTGCTTCAAAACACTTTGCTTTAGTCAGATAAAACGGATGGATAGGACATTCGGTTGATAAAACAATTATTTTCTTACTAAGATCTCTGTTGGTTTGTGTTTGCTAAGGCTCCGATGTGGATGCTGCAGCCTTAAGAACCCTCCCTGGGTCGTCTTCTTGATGTTTTTTCTTTCCAGACATCCGTGTGCTGCTTCTCTTACCCCTCTCCATGCTTGTTTGCAGCTCAGAGATGAACTGTAGCTTTAGGTTTCAGGAAGTATTTCCTGCTGATTTCACACAAACAACAACAAAAATTTAGAACCTGGAATAAAAATAGAAATGAATATCATGATCATTCAAATCACTGATCTACAAAATGTTTGTATATATCACAATTAGGGCTGGGACTTTAAAGTTGGGTTGTGTAACTTCTATATAATGTATCTTTTTTTTTACATATTTATTAAGATTATCATTATGTCATGACAGTATAAGATAGATAATCTTAAACAAAATCAAGCTCCTCTGCCTTTTCCCTATTGTGTTACTAAGCAAATATACTACTCTGTCAGAAGCAATCAATCAGAACCAGGAGGAGAATCTCAGCACTGTCAATCCTCCTGGTGTATGTGCTGCTCAGACCCTCCCCCTTTCTCTCTGCTACACTACAATTAGTTCATCACAACAGAGTCTGTCATGAATGCTCAAGCTAGTTAGCATGGCCGCTGACAGCAAATCATCATTCAAATGTTTTCTAAAACTGCATGAATTAATTCATGTGGAATTTTGATAGAAAATTGACAGAAACAGCCCACACATTCACGCAGAAACTACTGTTCTGGCTCGATCTCTTTGATTTTATTTTTAATATTTCCCATCAGTTAGAAGCTACATTTTCTTTCTGTGACAGTTTTTGATCTTTTGGTGCTAAACGGGTTCGTCTACAATGACAGAAACCTTGAGGTATTTCACTGGACACATGCTTATTTTGCTGATCACTTTCCCAAAGATGTACAACGTGGATGCAGCTTGTCGTTATTAAAGGTGTTTGGTAGAACATCTCTCAGGTCTGTGACGCTGGAAGTCGAAGATAAATTCAGTCTTTGCAGTGGAAATGTGGACTAACGATCCTGCTAATGACTCTGCGTGTCCACTTAAAGCTCCTGGCGATTTCATCAGCGGGTTAAATTATTTGTCAGACAAAACAATTTGTGCTTCATCAGTGAATAGAGCAGGGAAAGAAGGCCAGATTGTATTTACCTTTATTTTTTTCTCTCTCTATCCCTCTTCGCAGCTCCAAGATTAACGCTCAGTCTGGGTTTATTCATCTGACCTCTTCCTCCATTTGACACAGTTTTGGCTTATTAAAGACTTAAAGCAGCGGCAGCAGCACAGAAGAGACAAAAATATATATATATGAGTTTCACCCAGGAGCGTGCAGCTGGAAAAAGCTCTACCGGAAACACGTGACATTTGCTGGTGGAAATACGTTTTCACAGCTAGACGGTGTGTTTTTTTTGTTTGTTTTTTTTTGCGTTTTCCTGATTGATCCAGACCGCAAACGTTCTGATGTTAAAATAGTCGCAACAAGCACAAAAATGTATGCACAAGAGAACAATGTTAGTGTCATCTGTAGGATTTTGCTGCTGTTGGACGATGTTAATGTTTATCTGAGAGTCTGACCAACATCAGAACAATCCCGGGTTTAAGCTGTTTTAATAAACTGCTTACCGACACATCTAAGGTTGTACATGAGCAACAGTAGCAAATTTCTAAAAACGAGTAACCGCGAAACAAAAATAATCAGACAAATCGAAACAAGTACATAAACATATTTTTTAAAAAGTGCCAGCCTCAATATGCAAAGAAACTTGTTTTCATAAATGTATTAATTTTTCAATAAATCCAAACTATTTTTCTGTCCAAATTTTTTCTTATTTGTTTATTTATTTATTTTACATTAACATTTAAGGTTGCAACATGACAAAATAAGAAAAAGGTTATGAATAATATTGCAAGACACTTAGGTCCGTATGTTTTGAGAAATACAATTTCAGGGGTAGGAACTTTTAATTGGGTGCTTTGTTGAGAAGAACGGAGGAACAAAATAATTGTAGTACTGACGAAGCTAGTGCTTTCGGAGGAGGTGGTTAGGATGTTTGTACAGATTAGGTTATGATGAACGGTATAAGAAGTTTAAGACAAGATTAATGGCATAGCAGGGAGATCCCTGGCCACAAGCTGATTAACAAAGGAGGATGGAGGCTAAATAAATCCAGAAGAACCCATAATCTTCATTTGATGGATTGAACGGAGAGAATAAGCGAGAAAGCGCAGGTAAATACGGTGTGGCCTTCTTTCCTGAAGAATGCATACATTTGCAGATTATCATAGCTGCCTGATGGAAATAGATGGAGCTGAGTGGTTCTCCAATCGTTGTGATTTTTCTGTTTGTGAATTTAGAAGAACCAAATAAAAAGTATAGGTGTGTAAAAAGCGATGCCTGATCAAAATTACATCTAAAATTAATTAGTCGTTGGCGGTATGGTCTTCTTTCTACTTAAGATACATTTTTACTATAGCTTTAATTAAAAAGTTTAGTTAAATGTAAATCAGTTGATCTTGTAAGTAAAACTTAACATGAAAGTAACTGAACTCCCGCTTGGACGAGCTGTACGCTGGTCCAGTACGTCAAAGCGTCCGCCATATTGGGAGTGGAAAGAGCCAACATGAACTTAAATTGTGTTTTTACAGTTCCAGGCATCCTTCCTAAAGCAGCAGAAGTGGATCCATGCTGGATGCTCTAAAGTCTAAATTTTTGAAATATCTTTTATAAACAACAAAAGAAGAATCCCAAGTGGAGCGAGGATGTCTGAAATGATGAAGCTTGAAGCAAATGAAGCTGGAGGGATCAGCTTGGAACCTCCTGCAGCATCCATATCAGAACTAGAGGAGGAAACACAAGACAACAAAGATCTCAGTAAGTGGTATAATTAAGTAGTTTTAATGATGCTGCAAATCCTTGCCGACATCACAGTTTGTTTATTACTCTTTAGCTCAGAATTTCATTAATCCTCATCATGCATCTTTATATATTGCCTGGACTAATAACTGCAGCACAATCTATTAAGCACTTCATAAGCAGACAACAATCTTTTCTATAAAGACTTTATGTTTTCTGCACTATTATAACATTGTAGCAGTCGGTGGCCTCATGAATCTAAGATACCCATGTAGCATCTCTTCATTGGGGAGTCGAGTATATCAGGTTATGCTCAGACACACACAGATCATACTCACTTATTCCCTTTAGGTGTCTCTGTCATCCCATCAATGGTTTGTTTATCTGAGGCTTACAGTTTTAAATCAGATTGAAGAATAAATCTGAATAGCATCTCTTAGCTAAACAATTCTAAAGCAGCTATGGCCATATAGACACAAGAAAACATCTTGATATATAGAATACTTATCCTTTGAGATTGAGTGGTAAAATAAATGATTCATATTTTATTGTGGTTACTGTATCTACTTTTGCCTCTGCCACTGGACATACTGCATACATTTTCATGTATAATGACTTCACAAATCAGCAGTTCTATTGTTTTGATGTTTGTCTTGCAAATTTCTGCAAGGCACACTTGCAGATAATATTTGCTAGTGTGTATTATCTGACGCGCATGAACATAAGAGAAGTTTAGAACTGTGTTACAATAAAGACCATCCATGTCTATGAAATGATGCCTCATCCCCCAATGCTCTGAGGCCACCACAATCCACTGACTGTTTTGAAAAAGTGTGTAAAATTTACAGAATCTGGAATAAGGCTGTTGACAGTAATATTTCAAATATAGTCAAGTTAAATGTTAAGGTAGTTTGATGTCAGCTAATCTTTTTTCCTCTGCTGTTTGTCTGTTTTAGTGTTACTTGAAGACGATCGGCAGCAAATTGTAATCAAAGAAGAGGTTTCCCGGAACACTAATTTGGACCAATGCCATTCAGAGCCGGCTCAGATAAAAGAGGAAAAAGAGGAACTCAGGATCAGTCAGGGGGAGAAGCAGCTTAATGAGGAACTGGAAACAGATATCAATGAATTCCCCCTTATGATGGTTACTGTGAAAAGTGAAGGTGGAGAAGAAAAAGCTCAGTTCTCAGAACTTCTTCAGGTCAAAACTGAAGAGACCAGAGAACCAGAACTTCCCACCAGAAGGTCAACCGAACAGATAAAAACAGAAAGTGATGAAGAGGACTGTGAGGGACCAGAACCCTCAACAGATCCAGATCAACCTGGTCGTGTGCAGCCAAAGACGGATGAAAAGGCTTTAGACTCATCCAACTCTACTAAAACCGAAGCCAGTGATGATGAGTACTGGCAGAAGTCTTCTGATTCTGAACTTGAAATTGAAGATGGAGACTATAATCCATATGCATCAGTGTCAGGGGGAAAATATGGTGCAGGAGGGAACTCTGTGAAAATCACCTTCAGCTGTTCTGTGTGCAATAAGCAGTTTGATTCAAAGTTCAATCTCAAAACACATTTACGAGTGCATACAGGGGAGAAACCGTACGGCTGTGACGACTGTGGGAAGCGATTTACCCAGAATGCAAATCTCCTGCGGCACAGGCTGGTGCACACAGGCGAGAAGCCGTTTGTCTGCGATATTTGCGGTAAAAGATTTAGCCAGAGTTCAGCACTAAAGACACACATGACTGTCCACACAGGAGAGAAGCGACTTAGCTGCTACGTTTGTGGTAAAAGACTCGCAACAACCTCAAATCTTAGAGCACATCTGAGCGTCCATACCGGAGAGAAACCATTCAGCTGTGACGTCTGCGGAAAAAGATTTAACAAAAGAGCAAATCTCCGGGCACATATAACACTCCACACAGGAAAGAAACCATTTAGCTGTCATATTTGTGATAAAAGATTCACTCAAAGCTCTATTCTTAGGAGACACATGGACGTCCACACAGGGGAAAGGCCATACAATTGTGAAGTGTGTGGTCAAAGATTTACTTCAACCGAAAATCTTGAGGAGCATATGAACACTCACATCAAACCAACTGACTGTGAAGTTTGTGGTAAAATCTTTACCAAATCTGCAAATCTTCTGGCACACATGAGCACCCACACTGGAGAGAAGCCATTTGCTTGCGATATTTGCGGTAAAAGATTTACTCAGAATTCAACTCTGAGGAGGCATACGAATGTCCACACAGGAGAGAAGCTGTTTGGCTGCAGTGTTTGTGGTAAAAGGTTTACTCAGAACTCAACTCTCAGTCGACACATGAGCATCCACCCGGGGGAAAAGCAGTTTGGCTGTGATGTCTGTGGTCAAAGATTTGGTACGACAGCGGAGCTTAGAGCACACATGAGTTCCCACGAAGGAGAAAAACCCTATAGGTGCAACAATTGTGGCAGAAGATTTGTTCGAATCTCAAACATGAAGAAACACGCGTGCATCCAGTTAGAGAAATCATCACGTTCATGACCAGCATGTTTAAAGTGCCTTGTTGGGCTTTTATTAGAATGTAGTCATATTTCTCATATAGCTTAATAACAAAAGATCATATTATCAATTTACTTCAAGTGAGATGAAATATTATGAACAACCCCCCTCCCCTCCAGGGCTCTTTACCTTTCCTTTTATTAAAACTGACAGTACTCTGGATTTCAGTTTTATTTCAATAGGTATACAAAAAATATACTTGGAAACTTTTAATGTGATAAAAATGCTGGACTGTATATGCCGTTAGACCTTTAATTTTAAATTTTCTAAGAAAATGTATCTACAGTTGCAATCAGAAATAGTGAACCGTCTCAACTTAAAGGCCTGTGACGATTAACCAACAAGAAATATGTGTTGATGCATATATATTTCACTCATTTGATTTGTGCATAGTGTTGTAGAAGTTGAACTCTTGTTTTCACAGATAGGTCAATAATCAGTCCACTCTACCCAACAGGGCTCACATCCAAACGTGTTAGATTAATAAAAGGTTGGAATGGGCTTGGACGTTTTTGCTCACAAACCCACAGACTTCTAATTATTTGTCTTAGAGTGATTTTTGCATCACACATGGATGCCTTCCTTTGTGAGGTTTCTGTGAACGTCACAACTGAAGTCAATGAAGGATCATTAGATGTTACTCTGTTTTCCATTACAAAGACTCTAAGCTTTAGGTTTTCTGTGTTAAAATGTGAAACGTCAAACCTAATTAAATTTACTCCCAAATGAAATATTGTTTATTTCCAGTGTTATATTAATGAATCACTCAACTAATAAAAAATGCTATCCAAAGAAACAATGGTAGATCCTTCCAATCTTTCTGGGTTTTTCCTGTATTTGTGATTGTGGGTTTGTAGGTTCCTTGCAGATTTGTGCTACCAAAACGTTTTCTGCAGCATTCTTCTTGTCTTGATCACAGGAACAATGTTTGTCTTAATTCCTTTAATTGTTCCTCTTCATGCTTTCCAAGGCATTAATGCTGCCTTAAATCTCCCTAAATTCAACAATTCTGTAAATATTTGTCTTGAACATTTCTAGCAAGAAAGCATCAGAGCCGTTGCTGCGGTGCACCTTATCTTTGAGTTGACATGTTGAGCCTGGATCTGTTGGACTTGTTTCATTGTACACTCCAGTGGAGTTAAATTAAATTTGCATCTTGACTGAATTATTCCTGACCTTTAGTGTGTATTTAATCTATGGGATACCAAGCAGTTTCATCAGTTTCTTCAGATCAGTGGGACTCCTATGTTTTTTCTGTGGGTTTTTAATTTCCCCTTTCTCTTTCACTGGAAATTAAAACGTATTTGTCTTTTTATTCGGTGTATGTATGGTTTTGACTGTATACACAAATATTTGTTTGACTCAACATCATAGTTAAAGGATGACACTAGAGGGCGAACATTGAGAAGTAAAGCAAATAGGTGTTTTCCTGCTAAAAGTCCTGGAGAAGTTAAATGATGTGGAAGCCATGTCTGGATCTTGCAGAATAAATAGAAAAACGTCACTGGAAAGGAAGACATCTAGAAACCCATGTCAGTCACTGGAATGAATGAATCAAGACCAGATGGTTGGACTTTAATTTGTAAATTATATTTTGTCAGAACATGGAGGTTTTTGCTTGCAAAAAAAAGGTATCTGCAAGTGGAAATTGTTGTTTTTCTCTCTCTCTCTTTGCCTTATTAGAAAAATGAGCTGCACAAATACACAAAAGCTATATATGCAAAGTAAATGAACTCACTTTTAATGGTAGACCTAGTGTTTAATGTAAAAACCTTTCTGTGGCTTCAAGCTGTTTGTGTCACAATTGTAGAAAATATATATTTTTATAAGCGTCTCTGATTGATCAAATAAAGGTTTGTAGATCTTAAGTGATTCCCATAAACAGCACTAATTAAACTGAGCATAAGTCGTGGATCTGCAGGGCTTCAGGTGAGCATGGTCAGAATGATTAAAGCAGCTGAGCCTCTAATATAAACTCAGCTGCAGCAGCAGAGTAGTTACAACACAAGGCTTTGTCTGCTCTTTGCAGAGAGCAACATGCAGCAGCAGCAGTGTGTTTTTAGGTACGTTTTCCTCTATATGACCTCTTGTTAATGTTTCTGTGTCTTCACTGAACTTTCATGTTTGAACAGAAATTCCTGGATTTGCCTGTTGTTCAGCTTTGGAGCCTGTGTTCCTGTCAGGAAAGGTAATGATGCCATTTTTTTCTTCTTGTGAATGCCTCCACCTGAATAACTGTTATCTGAATATATATTTTTATTTTCTTTTTTCCCTTCACCGCAGATCAAAGAGTCCCCCAAGCTGGCTCTACTACTAGTGGTGTTTCAGTTGATTTTGGCTCTGATGGTACTGGGTCCAGTGCTGGCTTTAGGTCTGCTGTTGGTGTCTCCTCTGTTGTTGATGCTGGTTCTGATGTGGACTGTTCACCTGCAAAGGATGCACATATTTTTCAGATGATCGCTGACATGCTGAGCCTGGACCCCCACAGAAGTCGTCCTCTCCTCCAGGCTCAGTGGAGCGTTCCTCAGGGAATGGCTGCATCGCGCCCTGTGAACCCTTCATCCCTCATCATTCACAGCGAGTACCGGCAAGAGACTTCCCCTCTGACTCCAAATACACCCAGGATACATTTGACCACATCCCTGTACCTGGAGCCCCACAGCACCCAGGCAGTGGGTCTAAAGAGCACCAGAAGATCTGAGGTACAGACTTGCTGCAGTGGACTACTCGACATCCTAATGCGATACTAACTTCTGTTTCCTGCAAGAAGCTACAGAATTGACTCTTAAAAAATTATTTTGAAAATAAAACTTGATCTCGCCTCTGTATTTTTCTCTTGCTCTGTTCAGTGAAATTTAAGCATAGACCTTAAGGTTTATGCTTAAGTTATGAAGTTCTTGGTTGTGACCAGGGTTTTTTTTTTTTTTTTTTTTTTAAATGCATGGTACTTCAAACTCAAAAAAATAACTAGGAGTTGAGTAAAACGTAGTTTCAGAAACCTGAGATGAGGTTTCTAAATGGTCAGGCAATGAGAAATTTGTGACCTGATTTCAACCATTGTTATGACAAGTTGGGTGAACTTTTAATTGGTCTGTACCCGTTTCCTGTACAAGCTTCAGATTAGTTCAAAGCCAACCTGAAGCTTAGAAATTTGGTACAAGGCATCAATTTGGGAAATTAGAGCACAAATCCACTGACAGCAGAAAACTTGACTTGCCAGCCAAGTTTTCACTTGGGTAAGTCAAGCTGACTTACTGTTTCCACAGCAAATTAACTTTCTACTGCATGAATCTTGAAGCAGTGGGTATTGCATGCAAATGCATCTTGCAATATTTTGCACAGGTTTGAGGATGGCCACCCTTGTGATGTGGACACATTGTAAGCATATTTCAATTACAGTGCACTGATGAAGCATCTGGAGAGGGTTTTCTCATTTTTCTTGTCGAACGAGTTATAGTAGACTGTTATAAATATGAGAGAAGATATGAGAAGTCTGAAAAAATTAAGTAAAAGTTCAGATACACTCAGAATTAACTGGAAACGTATACAACTCAATTTTTTAAGGAAAGAAAAAAAAATTGTAGAAATTATACAAGTGATTCACACTTCATACCAGTAGGTGGCGGTAAGGCACATCTTCGGTTTTCTTGCCAACCGCCGAGAAAAAAAAAGCAGAAGAGCTTTTTGAATCTACCGGATGTCGGTGTCTTATGTGTGAGCCTTTCGATTCTCAGTCTAATACAGTTTTCCATCACAGCAAGAACATCAGAGGCGTGAGAGGACCAGGATTACGATGGAAAGCTGCAGGTCTGGAAAACAGTGCAGCTACGTTGACTCTGTGAAGGAAGAGAGTGAAGGTAAATCACTAAATCTACGCATTAGATTTAGATTTGATCATTAGAATCGATGGAAGCATGAAGTAAACAGGAAATAGCTGTTTACTGGGGTGCTCTGGCGTCAAATATGTATACTGAGACCTACAACGACAGACATAAACAGCCAGATGTCGCCAGGGGTCCGTTTCAGGAAGCGGAATTGGTGAACACTTCAAGAAACTTCAGGGGTAATGCTGCGTTCCAGTTGCACTCGGAACTGGGAAAGTCCGACTTCCCAGTCGCCCTCGGAGGTCTGATTTTCCACTGAGAAACTGGGAGCGACTCCCACTATCCGTAGTTACTATTTGTGAGGTGGATTTCTCGTTTTTCAACATGGCCGGTCCTCGCATCAACAACAGTAAGCTGTGGTGGAAACATGCTTATTTGACAAGACACGCATGTAGAAGTGCGTCTAAAATCAATGTTACATGTACCGCTTGCAACTGTAAGCTGGAGAAATTAAAAGTAGTGTTTGTAACAGCTATTGCAAACAGACGTTCATGGGCGTCGCCATGTTGAAATTCCGACTTCTTAACAAGATTGCGGTTACCTCGTGTCTGACGTAAAAGCCACCTCCGAGTTCCCACTTCCCAGGTAACTGGAATGCAGCATAAGTTTGGACATACCCTGGGTATTTGGTTTCAAGAAGCCAGCACCGGCTGCCTTTAGCAGTGTGATAAATTTTTACAGGCACACCTTGAACATCATATAACTTTTTTTTTTTTTTTTTTTTAAATCAAGCTTCTGAAAAATCTAATTAGGGAGTCTTTTGTTGGAGGGGATACACATTAATTACTTAAAACCTTTAGTTCTATATTGCCAATTTTGATAGGATCAATCCTCCATTCCCTAAATGATCTTCTTAAAACTAGCTGATGTAATTCTAAACAATTATTCAGGAAAGAGATTAACCACAGATGGGGTCTGGGGGCAAAGAGACTGAGGCAAGAGACAAGAATGAGGCACCACTAGGATTAATGACGCAACCTAATGATAGTGAAAGAGCAACAAAATGGAGAAATGGAATTAGTTTAAATTATCTCTGATGCTGGCTCAGCAAAGAGAGGTCATGTGAGTAATTTAACCATTTTTTTTCTTCCCTTTTCAACAAATTTGTTACAATGGAGGGAGATGCAACTGAGAAAGATGAGAACAACAAAAGACACAAGAGCCACAGATGCAGCTATGATGACAGATAGAAAAGAATATTAAAAGGAACAGATCTGTAGTTAATCTCAGTTTCTTCCTGAATAGCTTTCCGTGCCTACAAGTATGTTTTTCCTGTTAGCCCTGAGTTATCAGGTGGAAGAGATGAAGCAGAGGAAACCAAAGGGGTAAAGAGACAAGAGAGAGCAGCTGAAAAGACAACTAGGAAGGTAGAGAGAGAGACAAAATGTTAGAGCTGGGAGTTACACAATATAAGTAAGACCTGCGGTCAAGTTCACGAACACTAATCCCCTAAACATCAAAATGTGGAAATAGTACTTTCTACAATACACAGATCTTGGAGTGAAATGTAAACAATATGTTTTTGTGTTTCCTGCAGAAGAGCAGCAGCCGTTGGTGATTAAAGAAGAGGTTCCTGATCTGAGCAGTTCCAGTTTGGACCAGCAGAATCTCAGACCTCCTTTACTGGTTTTAAACAAACTTCAGTCCGGGAGAAAAGGTCGTTTGTCTTATGCTGTGTATGTCTGTGTATACCCTTTATTTCTAAAAAAGCAAGTTTAATTCAAAATGAAATTAAGACTTTTGCTTCTAACGTGGACACAGTAAAGTTATTCTGGTTTTAAATTTCAAGCGGTTTTACAAGTTGCTGAAAAATCTGAGCCAGTTTACTACGTTACATTGTCCATCTTTCTACTCATTGGTCCAATAGTTTGTGGAGGTTCCAGGTTACGGAACTGTCAGTATATTTTCATGCTTTTGCATGTTTTATAGGCACAGCAATTCTACCATAAAACATTGTTTTTGTTTTTCACAATAAACAGACTTTGGTAGAAAATCTAACCAAGAGGTCTATGTGTTTGCTCCAGGAAGTCAGCAACTGTGGGTGGTTAAAGAAGAGGTTCCTGATCTCAGCATTTCCAGTTTGGACCAGCAGAACCTCACATCTTTCCAGGTGAAGAAGGAAGAAGAGGAACAGTGGATCAGTCAGGAGGTAGAGCATCTTACTGTGAAGAATGAGAAAGAAGAGAAGCCTCAATTGTCAAAAGTTCATCGCATCAAAAGTGAAGACAGCAGAGAGACAGAAGCTCCAACCAGCAGCTCAGCTGCAAAGGTGAAGACAGAACCTGATGGAGAGATCAGTGGAGGACCAGAACCCAACAGAGAGCTGGATTCAAGTACTTATTTACAGCCAAATACTGAAGAAAGTTATTCAGCCTCTTTTGAGACTGAAGTCGGTGATGAGAGCGAAGATGATAATCTATCAGGTTCTGAATCTGAAAATGAAGACAGTGATGAAGATTGGAGGGAACCCAGAACACGTCAGTCGGGTGTAAACAGCAAAGTGGGACGTAAAGCTGCCCAAAAATCCTTCAACTGCACTGACCACTTTAAACAGTTTGTGAGGAAGCAGATGTTCCAGAAACATATGGCAGGTCATTCAGGAGAAAAGTCTTCCAGCTGCTCGGTTGAGAAGAATCACTCTAGAGGGAAGCAAAACAGTGATGCACAGATGGGACTCGAACCAGGCAGAAAATCATTTTCTTGTGACGATTGTGGTAAAACATTTCAGAAACTAGGTGCTCTTAAATGTCATGTGAGAATCTATCGCTGTGAAAAATCAACTGTTTGTGAAGATTGCGGCAAAATCTTTCACAGTCGGTGTCATTTGAAAACTCACCATAGACCCCACATGGGAGAAAGACCCTTTGTCTGTGATAAATGTGGCAAAAGGTTTACCCGGAAGCCCGGCCTTCAAGTTCACATGACTTGCCACACAGGAGAGAAACCATTTCAGTGTGAGGTATGTGATAAGAAGTTTACCTCAAATGGATCTCTGACGGCCCACATGACGATCCATAAAGGGGAAAAACCATTTAGGTGCACCGACTGTGGCAGATGCTTCAGACTTAAGGATGTTCTAAAAAGCCACATGATAACCCACTCAAATTTAAAACCGTTTGTCTGTGGGTATTGTGGCGCCACTTTTACACGGAAACAAAGTTTACTCCTGCATGTTAGACTCCACACTGGGGAGAATCAGTTGTCATGTGATCAATGTGATAAAAAGTTTGTCCTTAAGAGTCGCCTTGTTAAACATATGCAGATTCATCAGAAGGAGGAAAAAGTGGTGGCTGGGAAGGGAAACTTCGCTTGTGAGGAATGTGGAAGGAGGTTTGTCCAGAAGCGGTATCTAAAAAGTCACATGCTTATGCACACAGGAGAGAAACCATTTAGTTGCGATCTGTGTTTTAAGTTGTTTACACGAGCGGAAAATCTGAGGAATCACAAACTGAGGATTCACAGTAAACAGAGATTTCATACTGAGAATTCGTTTGGAAAGACTTTCTGTACAAACGCCACAGCAGTTCAGATTATTTTGCTTCCTTTTGACCAAGATTAGCTTTGACATGTTGAGTTTGACATGATCTCTTTGCTTCATCGTGAGCAGAGCAGTGTCTGGTATTAGCAAATAATGGGGAAAACTGCCTCTGTTCTGTGATAAAATGATTTTGGCAGCTCATTGTCCCGATATGTCTGGCCGAGCATCTAGTGTATGTTAATTTTATTGTGTTCATTTATATTCTGTATTATTTCTATTTTTAACAAGTGCATAAAAAATGAATTTATTGTTTCAGTAAGGTGTATGAAGCACAAAATGTTACAAAAAATGTAGAATAATTGCCTTATTTTTACATTTATTTTATGTCTTTTTTTTTTTGTTCTAAGTAGAGGTCTTGGTCAGTAAAGTGTCTGGCTGACATGATGTAAGGATTCATACCAGAAGAGTTGATATTTTTGTTAACAGTTGAGCATCGTTGGCCTCTAGGCTCATTTATGGAAAAACACAACTGAGGTCATACACACAGGAGAAATCACAGTAACAAAGATAAAAATTCTGTTTTATACACAATCTTCTGTGAAAAGTTGTCAATGAATTTGTCCGTAGTGGATCTTGATGTGCTGACTCAAGGCTTACAAATCAGTTATTGAATGGATTTTATGTAAAAATAAATAAATAAATCCATTCAACAGTTATCGGTTACCAGTGCATATTTTCAAACCAGATTTTCTTTACAATCAGTTTCATATGAATATACTTGGATACAGCACTCTGAATAAACAGCTTCTTTAGCAGTGACTTTTTGTGGTTTACCCTCCCTGTGGATGGTTTCAATGTTTGTTTTTCTGAACATCTGTTCAGTCAGCAGTTCTCCCTGTGATTGTGTAGCTCACTGACTCAGACTGAGAATCCATTTAGAGGCTCAGGAAACCTTTGTGGATGGTTGTCAAGTTAATTCAGTGATTAGAGTGTGACACAACGAATTTTCAATATTGAAATGTTTTTCTACTTTTCGGAGACACTGAGTTTTGTGTTTTCGTGATCTGTAAGCCATAAATGTAACAATTACAAGAAATAAAGGATTGAAAAACTTCACTTTGTGTAAGAAATCTAGATAATAAAAGTATCACTCTCTGAAATAACAGTCAAAAATATTAAATTCCTGAAAGATATGTTAACGTTCTTTTAGATGTAGCTGTACATATGTCTCAGTTTTTAGTCCAGTCCCTTTTAACTCCTGTTATGTTCATTTCTGAGGTACAGCAATAATGTTCCTGGGTCAATTTGACCCTTGGAGTGTTTAACCATGCAACAGTGTCAGAAACCAAAACATTTTTGCATCTGATTTTCAACTCCAATACTAATCATTTCAATCAATATTTGTGCAATGATTTATTTATTTTTTTGTCATTTAATTTTTTTATGCCCACTAAAAAAACTTAAACACACACACACAAAAAAAACAAACAAACAATAAATATCCTTGAAATTGACTTTTTGTAGATTTTTTTTATATTACATTTTTTGTTTGTTTTCAAGGGGTGACGTTTATAATGAACTTGAGACACATATTCTTTTCTGGGTCAAATTGACCCGCTGATTAAAATCAAGACAAATGAGTCATGCAGAGAGTATTTATGTTTTCCACCCACTTGTGCCGAGTGTCCATTCAGTGTGTCTAGAGTTTGACCACTGGAACAAAAAATATATTTTTTAAACGGGTCAATTTGACCCGCAACAAAACAGGGGGGTTAAGAAAATCTGAATGTTGTAGGATCTTAATAAGTCCATCAGATGGCAGCAGTGAGACACAAGGCAGCGTGTGGGTGTGAAGATGCCTGATCAAAATCCTGCGGTCCTTAATGTGAATCACAACACAAAACCGGAAAACTACTTGTTAATTGCTTTAACATCAAGTATATGTAATGTAATAAAAAAATGATTAATAATAGATTAATCATGATTTTGAAAGGAGAGGAATGCCGATGATCTAACATTGTGTTTAGAGCATGAAATTAGCAGAGCACAAGTTAACAAAATTTAAAAAAATATATTGCAACTGCATTATTGAGTTTGAAACATAATAATTCAGAGAGTATCACCGATATTTTATTATACATACTACATACTTTATTTGGAATAGATAATATTGGGTTTAACAATAACATTTGTGTGGGTACCACATAAAAGTTATTTCATTTGAGTAAAATGAAATGAAAGTGCAGACAACATGGCAAACAAAAAAGAAGAGTCAAAATACCATCTGCAGCTTCATACTAAAAACAAGCAAATCAGAGGAGGAAATGTCTTTAAACTAAATCCAAAGACATAATTGGAAATAAGGTGAGATGAAAAATAAATAGTTTTATAAAATCCAAAAGGCAGTAGGTGAAATTAGAACTGGGAGAAGAAATACATAGGGTGAGAGGCTAATAAGAGTAAGACTTGGATATGCAGGATTTAAAACTATATTTTTAAAATTTAAAAGCACAATACAGGGAAATGTAATGGAAGAAACCATAGAACATTTTAGACTGTCATAAAGATTTATAGAGAGGGTTTGAAAAAGTAAGGAAAAGTTTAGTATATTAGTAAAACTAAAAAAGAACTTATAAGTCGTCATTTGATTTTTAAAGAAAACAAAATTGATTCTTGGTATTTGAACGTAGCTTTTTGTTTTTGTTTTTTATGTGTAAATTATACAGTGAAAAAAACCACACTCTGTACCAATAGCTCACAGTAATGAACAATTCAAAGGTTTTCTTTCCATTTGCTGTAAGAACAACTTGGGTCCACTGGGTTTTGTATGAGTGTGAGTTTTTGATTCACAGTCTATTTAACCTAGTAATGGTGAAACCGACGGTCCCTGAATCACTGAGCCACTTTGAAACAGTTGCTCAGAAAATGGCCTATTATTTCGAAGCGCTTGATA
>NW_015113313.1:190483-201335 GCF_001443285.1 Poecilia latipinna | reverse complement strand
CGAGATTTTTTTATTAAAACAGTGTACCTTGGCTCAAAAAAGGTTGAAAAACACTGCTCTAAAATAGCAACATTTAGTGGTTCAATGTACTAAAGTTGATGTGAATTAGGTTGATAACTTAATTTAAATCATGAGTTTGTGCTTCATTCATACCATTTTCATTCAAGCTCATGTTCTCCAGTGAAACATGGAGAACATGGTTTCATTGTTATTATAGAGGAATTTAAAGGTGCTAAACTCATGAAATACATAAATAAAGAAACAATACACAAACTCCATTCTCTCCGGCTCATAGACAAACAGGAAGACATTTAATGCACATCTGCGGATTCACACATTGCATTTTCATCGTCTCACTTTCATCATCTCAGAATCCAAAATTTCTTGTCTCTTACTTCTGACATCAAGTTTTTATACCATTCCAGCCCTACTGTTGTGTATTGGAAAGCTTTGACCAATGGCGTTACCGAACCTTGCTTGCATAGCAATTCTGGCTCCGTCTTACACTGGATGTGTGTTGGAAGTTCTGAGAATTAAAGGTTGACCTCCTGGAAATCAATTCTGCTCCATCAGAAGAACTATTAGTCAAGTTGTTAGTTCTTTATCTGTCCAAACAAAGATTCTTTCCTAGTCCTGGCCGACTTCTTCGCACGCAAGCAGGAAAATATGTTTTCCAGACGTTTCTTGCACAAGAACTTAACCTTTCCTTCTTTGGTTTTATAATATATACAACATATATATATTATAATTATAATATATATAACATATTATGTATTATAATTATAATATATGTATAAAATATATATTATTTATTATAATTATAATATGTATAACATATATATTTATTATAATTATTAGTATTATTACTATTAGTTTCCCGCAAAAACGTGAAGAAAGTGTGACAACTTTGCCGAAACATGTTGTTTGAGCTTTCACGGTGTCCGTAGTTCCTCAGACAAGCGCGCCGAACAAGCGCGTGCTTGCTACTCGCGTGCTTTTTCAGTGCTCATCACGAGCACGCGCCTATTTTGCCGCGTGGGCGGGGCGGAGCGGCAAGAAGACGAAGGGGGAACCGTATCTGATGGGGAAACGCGGATTGACGTAACATAATCGACAGCTGCTGCTAAAAACAGTAGCAAACCCCCTAAAATAAACAAAAAATTGTCTTCTGTAGGGTCCTGCAGAGTTTTGTGTTTTTTAATCGCCAAGAGAATCAATCTTTTCCCAACTTTTGTCATGTTCACTTCAGCCTGACAAATAAAAGGCGGTCACCAAACATTGTTTTCCAACACATTGTGTGTGTTTATAATATTTCGTTGCTGGTATAAGAGGACGGATGATAGCAGGACAAGAACTTTCTCGTGTAATATGGAGAACTGGATGAAAAGTAGTTCCTATTGCGGTTATTCTTAATGTCGTTTAACGGTCTAAAATAGTAAATCCTCGGATTTGTGTTAAATAGGAAGGAAACTCACGCCCTTTGTCAGCGCTCTCCAGAAATAGGTCAGAGACTGGATTGGAGGTCAGATGATAAGGGGTGTTGGGGTCAACGTTGGAACCCTCATTGTTATAGTCCACATTTCTGAGACGGACATTGGGATCAAGGAGATGTCCAGCCAGGCAGGCAAGATCTCTGGGTTTGATTATTGTAGCCATGCGATGTATTTCAGCACAGTGGGACACATTTCATTGCAGAGGGCCTTCAGTTTTGTGGCAAACTTTTTTTTCTTTTTTTTTTTTTGGTTGAGCATCCATGTTTCTGCTCTCTGCTGGGAGAGGACGTAGACTGCAGGGCGGTCTTGAATCGGGCTGATGATGAAGCTTTGCTACTTTTCTCCGTGGGAGGAGGCGGTGCTGTCTTTCCAGGGTCTTGTGGGGCGTTGGGATGGCTCTTCGGACCGGGGGACGGGAGTCCAAATCCAGATCTGCCTGGTGAGCCTGGATCTCCACCTGGGGAGTATGAAAAGGGGTTGAAGTATCCCTTTGTCTTAAAGGGGAAAGGGCACCCGCATTGTCAGTGTGGCCCGCTTTTTTTTCCTATCCATTTTTCATCAAGCTGTGTTTACACCTGTTTCAATTGTTTTATACTTGATCTTCCTCCTTTAGGAACGTCATAATTCTGCTTTCAGGATGCAAAACAGTCGTTCCCATTTTTATTTTCAGTTTCTTTTTTGCCAGTAGGTCATAAATATAACTGCTAGGCCCAGGATCAGTATTCAGTTATGCCGCATAAACTGAACAGGACATCATTGTGAGGTAACGCAAAAAGTATTGTGAGGGAACTCAAACGTTTTTGAGAGAGAGAGCAACTAAAATGACAACTAGGAAGGTAGAGAGAGACCACAAGTTACAGTTGGGTGTAAAACGATATATAAACCCCAGTCAAGCTCATAATAACACCCATCCCAAGCTAAAAGGTACATTTCATGTTCTGAACAATATTGTGAATATTGTGCATGTATAAGATCTTTCCAGTTTCATGCATAAAATTAAATAAGATAAAAATAAATAAAAAGGCTGGTAATTAGAGGAAAGAAAAGCATTGTTACTGAAATGTTTTCTCTTTTTTGTTGGAGTAAGAAGAGCCTAAGAGATATTTATAATCTTGCATGTTGTGATTTAATGTTGATTATGTTTTAAGAATCGTGATGATTATGAATTATTCATAAAGGATAAGAAGAAAGATTCTGATTATGAAGTGTATTACATTGTAACCTTAGTGCTGTAAGTAGGCCAAAGGTCAGTTAGAGTCTAGACGCATCTTTCTCGCGCCCAGCTTAAACAGAATGCCCTCTAAATTCTCATCTGTAGTAATACTCAGGAGTTAGAGGCTTCTCGGACCCGTTAGGTGGACAGCTGGTCAGTTGTCAGTCTGCTGGAGTCTGAGGGTAGGTAAGTGGGTTTGGCTGACTATTGTGTAATAACAGTATGTAAAGCTATCATTAGACCTTCTAAAGGGCAAGGTATGCTAAACTGATGGGAAGCAGCTCACGCTTCAACAACACATTACTTATAATCCTCACAATGAACAGTCCTCGGTGCAAAATATAGCCAAGATGTCCATGTAGCCCTGTTGCAATAAACAATAAATAATCACATGATCAATTAAAACTTCATAATTAATTTCATTTGTTTGAATATTTAATATGTCGTCCAGTACCAGTGTTAAATATTCAATAGAATTTAAAGTTTACTAATGTGGTCTCGCATTATTATAACATTACCATTGTATCACCTGAAAATGGTCTCAAAACAACAATATTATGATTTATCACAATAAATACTGGAACAATTTATCTTCAAGCAAAATTTGTCATCCTGACAGACCTATGTTCATGTGTTTCCTACAGAAGAGCAGCAGCGGCTGGTGGTTAAAGAAGAGGTTCCTGAACTGAGCAGTTCTGGTTTGGACCAGCAGAACCTCTCATGTTCCCAGGTGAAGAAGGAAGAAGAGGAACAGTGGATCAGCCATTCTGAGAAGAATGAAGACGAAGAAAAACCTCAGTTGTCAGAGGTTCATCACATCAAACGTGAAGACAGCAGAGAGACAGAAGCTCCAACCAGCAGTTCAGCTGAACAAATGCAGACAGAACCTGATGGAGAGATCAGTGGAGGACCAGAACCCAACAGAGAGCTGGATTCAAATCCTAATTTACAGTCAAACATTGAAGAAAGGCATTCGTCCTCTTCTGAGACTGAAGTCAGTGATGAGAGCGAAGATGATAATCTATCAGGTTCTGAATCTGAAAATGAAGACAGTGATGACAGTGAAGATGACAACCTGTTAGGTTGTGGATCTGAAAATGAAGACAGTGATGAAGATTGGAGGGAACCCAGAACACGTCAGTCTGGTGTAAACAGCAAAGTGGGACGTAAAGCTGCCAAGAAGGCCTTCAGCTGCCCTGACTGTGGTAAACAGTTTGTGAGGAAGCAGATGTTCCAGAAACATATGGCAGGTCATTCAGGAGAAAAGTCTTCCAGCTGCTCGGTTGAGAAGAATCACTCGAGAGGGAAGCAAAACGGTGATGCACAGAAGGGACTTAAACCTGAAAGGAAATCCTTTTCTTGTGACGATTGTGGTAAAACCTTTAAGAAGCATGTTGCTCTTAAATCTCATATGAGAGGCCACCGTGTTAAAAAATTAGTTGTTTGTGAAGACTGTGGTAAAAGCTTTCACTGTCAGGCTCAATTAAAAAATCACTGGAGACTCCACACAGGAGAAAGACCATTTGCCTGTGATAAATGTGGCAAAACATTTAGCCAGAAGTATTGCCTTCAAAGTCACCTGGTGTGCCACAGAGTGAAGAAAAACCATTTGCATGTAATGAATGTGATAAAAGGTTTAGCCGGAAGATATACCTTAAAATGCACATGACCATCCATAAGGGAGAAAAACCATTTGCATGCAGCGACTGTGGCAGATGCTTCAGACTTAAGAGTGATCTACAAACCCACATACTAACCCATTTGGATATAAAACCATTCATTTGTGGGTATTGTGGTGGCAGATTTAGTCGCAAAGCAAGTTTGCGTCTGCATGTTAGACTCCACACTGGGGAGAATATGCTGTCATGTGATAAATGTGATAAAAAGTTTGTGCGGAAGGCTCACCTTCAGAAACACATGGGATTTCATGCAAAACTGGAGAATGTGAGGTCTGGAAAGGGTTGCTTTGCTTGTGAAAAATGTGGAAGAAGGTTTTTGAAGAAGTCTCATGTTGAAAGACATATGGTCGTTCACACAGGAAAGAAACAATTTAAATGCAATATTTGTTTGAAGACGTTTACTAGAGGTGAGAATCTGAAGAATCATAAACTGAAAATTCACAGTGAATAGACATTTCAGTTCATTTGGAAAGATTTTCTGTCAAAATGCCACAGCAGTTTGCATTTTGTCTCCATTTACCAACAAATATGCAAAAAAAAAATTGCTTATAAAAGTTAGAGATTGTAGTTTTAAATGTGACATGAATCTCATTACATCTTCTCAATGTGACTCATTCCCAGTTAATACTGTAGGACCATTATACACATATTCTGGGATTGTCTGAATGTGACTGCTGTCTGTAAAAATCCACCACTTTGGGTGATGTGCTACAAGTGGATATCTCTTATTCACCTTTTTTACTCCTTCTTAATGATGTGGCAACAATGGACCAATTCTTATCTATGTATTGTCATGATAGAGAGATCAGCACGAGGATGAATGCGACCAACAGGAAAACAATGAGGGCATGGGATGCGGGTTACTATTTGGTTAAAGCAGAAGTGCAACACAATTCTCTGTGACCTTTTTATGTGACTGTACGATATAGTTTCAGTTACGACTTATACTGAATTTGAGGTTTTTCTGAGCTGTAAGCCTTAATCATCACAAATACAAAAAATAAAGGTGTGCTGTTTTTCATGCCTTGTGGAATTTATTTAATATGTGATTTTCCTTCTTGAAATAAGTGACTAATATATTTAACTTCAAGATATTCTGTTTTTTATTTGGTGTATCGAATAAAAGAAGAAAAAACATTTGCATGCAGCAACTATGGAAGATGTTTCAGACTTAAGGATGTTCTAAAAAGTCACATGATAACCCACTCAAATGTAAAACCATTTGTCTGTGGTGATTGTGGTGCTACTTTTACTCGGAAACAAAGTTTACTCCTGCATGTTAGACTCCAAATTGTGGAGAATCAGTTGTCATGTGATCATTGTGATGAAAAGTTTGTCCTTAAGAGTCGCCTTCTAAAACATATGCAGATTCATCAGAAGGAGGAGAAAGTGGTGGCAGGGAAGGGAAACTTTGCTTGTGGGGAATGTGGAAGAAGGACAAACCTTCTTTCCTGTGTGTTTTTCACACGGGAAGAAAACCATTTAGATGCGATGTTTGAAGTTGTTTACACAAGCGGAAACTCTGAGGAATCACAAACTGAGGATTCACAGTAAATAGATTTCATACTGAACATTTGCTTGGAAAGACTTTCTGTACAAACGCCACTGCAATTCAGATTATTTTGCTTCCATTTGATCAAGATTAGTTTTAGCATTTTGAGTTTGACATGATCTCTGCTTCATCGTAAGTAGAGCAGTGTCTGGTATTAGCAAATAATGGGGAAAATGCCTCTGTTCGGGGGTAAAATGATTTAGGCAGCTCACTGTGAGTGAGACATGAAGTGGATTTTAAGTGTACTTTCTTTATATCATGTATTTCTATTTTTAACGAATGCAGAAATAAGGAATTTATTTTTCAATAATGTGTATGCAGCACAAAAATGTTACAAAAAATTGTAAAAGAATTCCCTTATTTTTAGATTTATTTTATGTCAAACTTCTTTTGTCTTAAGTTTTCTTGCGCTAAATAGAGGTTATGGTCTGTAAAGTGTCAGGCTGACGCAATATGAGGATGGACACCAGAAGAGTTGTCTCTGTTGGCAACAGTTAATCATCTGAGGCCTCATTTACTGAAAAACAGAACTGTGGTCATACACACATTAGAAATCACAGTAACACCAGCTTCTTTAGGAGTGACTTTTTGTGTTTAAATGTTTGTTTTTCTGAACATCTGTTCAGTCAGCAGTCCTCCCTGTGATTGTGTAGTTCACTGAATGGAATATAGAAAATAAAAGTTTCACTTTCTAGAACGACAGTCAAAAAATATTCAACTTCCTGAAGGTATTCTTTTTTTTAAGATGTAGTACATATCTACGTTTTCAGTTCAGTCACGTTTAATACCTGAATGTTGTAGGATCCTAATATGTCCATCAGATGGCAGCAGTGAGATACAAGGCAGCGTGTGGCTGTGAAGATGCCTGATCAAAATCCTTCTGCGTCCATAATGTGAATCAGAACACAAAACAGGAAAACTACGTGCTAATTGCTTCAAGTATATGTAATTAAATATAAAAATGATTAATAATAGATTAGTCATAGTTTTCGAAAGGAGAGGAATACCAATGATCTAACAATGTGCTTAGAGCAGGAAATCAGGAGAGCACAAGTAAACAAAAATAAAAATAAATATTGCAGCTGTATTATTGAGTTTAAAACAATCATCCAGAAAGTGGGGCTGATATTTTATTGGACATACTTTTTGTATAAATACATAATATACAATATTATGTATTTAGAAAACATAATATTTGTTTAACAATAAAATTCATGTGGGTACCAGCACATTTGAGTAAAATGAAATGAGAGTGCAGATAAGACAGCAAAGAAGGAAAGTCAAAATACCATCTGCAGCTTCATAGTAAAAACAAGCATATCAGACAGAAAGAGTGTCATTAAACAAAATCCAGTGAAATAATTGGAAATAAGGTGAGATGGAAATAGATGGTTTTATAAAATTTTTATAAAATCCTAAAGGCAGTAGGTGAAATCAGAACTGGGAGAAGAAATACAAAGGATGAGAGGCAAATAAGATTAAGACTTGGATACGCAGGACTTAAAATTATACTTTTAAAATAAAAAAGCATAATACAGTGAAATGTAATGTGGAATGGAAGAAATCATAGAACATGTTATATTAGACTGTCATAAAGATTTATAAAGAGAGAGAGTTTGGAAAAATAAAAAGTTTAGTGTAATAGTACCACTAAAAAATAACTTGTATTTGTTATCATTAGCTTGTTAAATAAATCAACATTGATTATTGGAATTTGATTACATACCGGTTTTTGATTTTTATGTGTACATGATACTTTCAAGAACCACACTCCGAACCAGTAGGTGGCGGTAATGCCCACTTTAAGTTTTCTTGCCATCTGCAGGAAGAACAACTTGAATCTACCAGATTTCTTGTGAGTGTAAGCTTTTCGATTCACAGTGTATCCTTATTCTCCAGAGAAGCCAAAACATTAGGATGAAGATTACGATGGAAAGTTGCAGAACTGGAGAACAATGCAGCTTCGTTGACTCTGTGAAGGAAGAGAATGAAGGTACATCCCTTCATTTGATCATTTTTCAAATAATTGTGATCATTAGAATCGATGGAAGCACGAGGTAAACAGGAAAGTGTTTATTAGGGTAAATCCTGCGCCAAGCATGTATACTGAGAGCTACTACCACTATAGACACAAACACCTAGATATCGCCAAAAGTCTTAAACCTTGTGTAAAAATGAACAGGATATTGCAAAACCACAGAAAGAGGTCTTGTGTGAAATTCTGTTCCCTTGTGTTGACCCTGTGTCGGGAGCGCGCACTGCAGCCGAGGTTTAATGCCGAGAAACTCATGCGCTGCCCAGTGACCACTTCCGCCTGACAAATAAGAATCAGTCACCAAACTCTGTTTTCCAACACATTGCACGTGTTTAGAATTTTTAATTTCTCATAGCCACATGATAGCAGGACAAGTAAAATTAGACTTCCTGAAAACATAAAAAAAAATCCCGTTCTAATGTAAAATATGGCAGTTTACTGGATGAAAGATATTTCTACTTCCTTTTTTCATTATTAATGGCGTTTATAGGTCTAGAATAAGTCCTAGCATTTGCATTACATGCCTTAAAATATAAGTCTATTATTCTAAGATTTGTGAACATAGTTTCTCTCTTCTACAAGAATTAAATTAAATTAAAAGCTTGCAGAAACATCAAAGAGGAACACAATATTTCAGCCTGAAGCTCACAACCTTGTAACGTTTGTTACCCCATCAGCTTCAGACGGATGCGGCTCAATCATACTACCTCACACAACTATCACTGGCAATTTGTAAACATTTGCTACTTAACTGCCAAAGTTACCTGAAGGGAATCAAATATTTCAGCACTCTGAAATAATCTGCTCTTTCTCAATAACATGGGAGCTAATTATTTTTTCCACCAACTTCTTAGCTGTGTTTATTCCTCTCATTGTGAACAACAAATCCTGTAGATTTCGGAAGCAGAGTCACAATAGACAGTCCTTAGTGTAAAGATGTCCATGTAGGCCTGTTGCAATAAATAATCACACAATAAATTAAAACTTCATGATCCATTTTATTTACTGTTTGAGCACTTAACATGTCGTCCAGTTCCAGTGTTAAATATTCAATCGAATTTGAAGTTTATTAATGTGGTTTTGTGTTATTATGCCATTACCAGTATATTACTTGACAATGATCTCAAAACAACAATATTATCATTTATCGTAATAACTTCAGGCTTTGTTCATGTGTTTCCTACAGAAGAGCAGCAGCTGCTGGTGGTTAAAGAAGAGGTTCCTGATCTGAGCAGTTCCAGTTTGGATCAGCAGAACCTCACATGTTTCCAGGTGAAGAAGGAAGAGGAAGAACAGTGTATCAGTCAGGATGTAGGGCAGCTTACTGTGAAGAATGAAGATGAAGAGAAGCCTCAATTGTCAGAGGTTTATCACATCAAAAGTGAAGACAGCAGAGAGTCAGAAACTCCAAACAGCAGCTCAGCTGAACAGATGAAAACAGAACCTGATGGAGAGATCAGTGGAGGACCAGAACCCAACAGAGAGCTGGATTCAAATCCTAATTTACAGTCAAACATTGAAGAAAGGCATTCGTCCTCTTCTGAGACTGAAGCCAGTGATGAGAGCGAAGATGATAATCTATCAGGTTCTGAATCTGAAAATGAAGACGGTGATGAAGATTGGAGGGAACCCAGAACACGTCAATCTGGTGTAAACAGCAAAGTGGGACGTAAAGCTGCCAAGAAGGCCTTCAGCTGCCCTGACTGTGGTAAACAGTTTGTGAGGAAGCAGATGTTCCAGAAACATATGGCAGGTCATTCAGGAGAAAAGTCTTCCAGCTGCTCGGTTGAGAAGAATCACTCGAGAGGGAAGCAAAACGGTGATGCACAGAAGGGAAGGAAATCCTTTTCTTGTGACGATTGTGGTAAAACCTTTAAGAAGCATGTTGCTCTTAAATCTCATATGAGAATCCATCGTGGTAAAAAATGTGTTGTTTGTAAAGACTGTGGTAAAAGCTTTCGCTTTCAGGCTCATCTGAAAAATCACCTGAGACTCCACACTGGAGAAAAACCCTTTGCCTGTGATAAATGTGGCAAAACATTTAGCCACAAGTATATCCTTCAAAGTCACATGGTGTGCCACAGTGAAGAAAAACCCTTTGCTTGTGATAAATGTGGCAAAACATTTAGACAGAAGTTTGCTCTTCAAAGTCACCTGATGTGCCACAGTGAAGAAAAACCATTTGCTTGTGATCAGTGTGATAAAAGGTTTAGTCGGAAGACATCCCTTAAAATGCACATGACCATCCATAATGGAGACAAACCATTTGCATGCAGCGACTGTGGCAAATGTTTTAGATGTACAGGTGAACTAAAAAGCCATATGATATCCCACTTGGATGTAAAACAATTTGTTTGTGGGTATTGTGGTGGCAGATTTACTCGCAAAGCAAGTCTGCGCATACATGTTAGACGCCACACTGGGGAGAATCTGCTGTCCTGTGATAAATGTGATAAAAAATTTACTCGGAAGGCTGACCTTATGAAACACATGCAATTTCATGCAAAACTGGAGAATGCGTGGTCTGGAAAGGATTGCTTTGCTTGTGAAGAATGTGGAAGAATGTTTGTCAAGAAGCGTCATGTTGAAAGACATATGGTTGTTCACACAGGAAAAGATCAATTGAGATGCAATATTTGTTTGAAGAGGTTTACTAGAGCCGAGAATCTGAAGAATCACAAACGGCGAATTCACCGTGAATAGAGGAAATAGAGGTTCATTTGGAAAGATTTTCTGTCAAAATGCCACAACAGTTTGCATTTTGTCTCCTTTTGCTAACATATGTAAAAAATTGCTTATAAAAGTTAGAGATTGTAGTTTTAAATGTGACATGAATCTCATTACATCTTCTCAATGTGACTCATTCCCAGTTAATACTGT
>NW_015113313.1:165199-187821 GCF_001443285.1 Poecilia latipinna | reverse complement strand
CAGGCTCATCTTAAAAATCACCTCACACTCCACACAGGAGAAAAACCCTTTGCCTGTGATAAATGTGGCAAAACATTTAGACAGAAGTTTAGTCTTCAGCGTCACCAGGTGTGCCACAGTGAAGAAAAACCATTTGCCTGTGATCAGTGTGACAAAAGGTTTAGCCGGAAGACATCCCTTAAAATGCACATGACCATCCATAAGGGAGAAAAACCATTTGCATGCAGCGACTGTGGCAGATGCTTCAGACTTAAGAGTGAACTAAAAAGCCACATGATATCCCACTCAGATCTAAAACCATTCGTTTGTGGGTA
Source organism: Poecilia latipinna (assembly GCF_001443285.1). Taxonomy (NCBI): domain Eukaryota; kingdom Metazoa; phylum Chordata; class Actinopteri; order Cyprinodontiformes; family Poeciliidae; genus Poecilia; species Poecilia latipinna. Next base: position 187,507 of record NW_015113313.1, on the reverse strand, counting down.
TTGTGGTGGCAGATTTACTCGCAAAGCAAGTCTGCGTCTGCATGTTAGACTCCACACTGGGGAGAATATGCTGTCATGTGATAAATGTGATAAAAAGTTTACTCGGAAGGCTCACCTTCAGAAACACATGGGATTTCATGCAAAACTGGAGAATGTGAGGTCTGGAAAGGATTGCTTTGCTTGTGAAAAATGTGGAAGAAGGTTTGTGAAGAAGTGTCGTGTTGAAAGACATATGGTCGTTCACACAGGAAAGGATCAATTGAGATGCAATATTTGTTTGAAGAGGTTTACTAGAGCTGAGAATCTGAAGAATCACAAACTGAGAATTCACAGTGAATAGAGATTTCAGTTCATTTGGAAAAATTTTCTGTCAAAATGCCACAGCAGTTTGCATTTTGTCTCCATTTACCAACAAATATGCAAAAAAAAAATTGCTTATAAAAGTTAGAGATTGTAGTTTTAAATGTGACATGAATCTCATTACATCTTCTCAATGTGACTCATTCCCAGTTAATACTGTAGGACAATTTATACACATATTCTGGGATTGTCTGAATGTGACTGCTGTCTGTAAAAATCCACCACTTTGGGTGATGTGCTATAAGTGGATATCTCTTATTCACCTTTTTTACTCCTTCTTAATGATGATTCCACCCTAGGGTTTTCCTCTCACCAAAGCATATGCAGCAGCTAAGAAGATGTTGGCAGCCAGCACATATATTGCTGTGGCAACAATGGACCAATTCTTATCTATGTATTGTCATGATAGAGAGATCAGCACGAGGATGAATGCGACCAGCAGGAAAACAATGAGGGCATGGGATGCGGGTTACTGTTTGATTAAAGAAGAAGCTCAACACAATTCTCTGTGACCTTCTTATTATGTGACTGTACGATATATTTTCATTTACGACTGACACTGAATTTGAGGTTTTTCTGAGCTGTAAGCCTTAATCATCACAAATACAAAAAATAAAGGTGTGCTGTTTTTCATGCCTTGTGGAATTTATTTAATATGTGATTTTCCTTCTTGAAATAAGTGACTAATATATTTAACTTGAAGATATTCTGTTTTTTATTCGGTGTATTGAATAAAAGAAGAAAAAACATTTCCATGCAGCAACTATGGAAGATGTTTCAGACTTAAGGATGTTTTAAAAAGCTATACGATACCCACTCAAATGTAAAACCGTTTGTCTGTGGTGATTGTGGTGCTACTTTTTCTCGGAAACAAAGTTTGCTCCTGCATGTTAGACTCCAAATTGTCGAGAATCAGTTGTCATGTGATCATTGTGATGAAAAGTTTGTCCTTAAGAGTTACCTTCTGTGTTTTCAGTTCAGTTCCGTTTAATATCTGAATGTTGTAGGATCCTAATATGTCCATCAGATGGCAGCAGTGAGACACAAGGCAGCGTGTGGCTGTGAAGATGCCTGATCAAAATCCTTCTGCGGTCCATAATATGAATCAGAACACAACACAGAACACAAAACATGCTAATTTCTTTAACATCAAGTATATGTAATTTAATAGAAAAATGATTAATAATAGATTAGTCATGGTTTTCGAAAGGAGAGCAATACCAATGATCTAACATTGTCTTTAAAGCAGGAAATCAGGAGAGCACAAATAAACAGTTATTGCAACTGTATTACTGAGTTTAAAACATAATCATTCAGAAAGTAGGGCTGATGTTTTATCAGCCCTACTTTCAAACAAATAAAATAAAACAAACAATAAAATTCATGTGGGTACCAGCACATTTGAGTAAAATGAAATGAGAGTGCAGATAAGACAGCAAAGAAGGAAAGTCAAAATACCATCTGCAGCTTCATAGTAAAAACAAGCAAATCAGACAGAAAGAGTGTCATTAAACAAAATCCAGTGAAATAATTGGAAATAAGGTGAGATGGAAATAGATGGTTTTATAAAATTTTTATAAAATCCTAAAGGCAGTAGGTGAAATCAGAACTGGGAGAAGAAATACAAAGGATGAGAGGCAAATAAGATTAAGACTTGGATACCCAGGACTTAAAATTATACTTTTAAAATAAAAAAGCATAATACAGGGAAATGTAATGTGGAATGGAAGAAATCATAGAACATGTTATATTAGACTGTCATAAAGTTTTATAAAGAGAGAGTTTGGAAAAATAAAAAGTTTAGTGTAATAGTACCACTAAAAAATAACTTGTATTTGTTATCATTAGCTTGTTAAATAAATCAACATTGATTATTGGAATTTGATTACATACCGGTTTTTGATTTTTATGTGTACATGATACTTTCAAGAACCACACTCCGAACCAGTAGGTGGCGGTAATGCCCACTTTAAGTTTTCTTGCCATCTGCAGGAAGAACAACTTGAATCTACCAGATTTCTTGTGAGTGTAAGCTTTTCGATTCACAGTGTATCCTTATTCTCCAGAGAAGCCAAAACATNGTTGACTCTGTGAAGGAAGAAAGTGAAGGTAAAACACTTAATCTGATAATTATGAAATAGTTATGGTCATGAGAACCTATGGAAGAATCAAGAAAAAGGGAAAGAGCTGTAGACAGCTAAGTTCCTACTCTAGACATAAACAGCTAGATGTGAACTGGGGCAGAACAGGTCTCGTTGCCCTGTGTGAGGTGCAGCCAGAGATGCCAAGCAGTCTTCACTGCACTTCTGATCGATTTGTCTGCGTAATCACGTCAAGGTTTACTTTAATTTTAATCTACTGCTCCTGGTCAAACAAAAACAAAGCTGATCTTCTGCGGATTTTTTTTTCTTACATAGTTTTCTGTTTTTTAATTCGCAGAGATAATCAATGTTTTTTTTAAACTTAGTGTGTGTCATGCTCGCTAATAGGTTGACAGAGATCAGTCAGCCATCATGCACTGTTTTCCCACTTGTGCTTATTTAGAAGTTGTAATTGTTGCAATAAAATGACGGAAGCTCGCTGCTCACAGTTAGGCTTCCTGAAAAGATGGCAGTGTAGGCTTGTTATTCTATTAAACTGCATGTTAATGTAAAATATGACATATAAAGCTGCAGTATGGACTTTTATAAATATAAAAAATATTCATTTACATATTTGTTGAAACTGTCGATATGTTGTGACAATATACAGGGACGACCCAAGCCTCCATGGGGCCCTTAGTGAAATCTGGTTTTGGGGTGTTCTGTCATATCATCATACGTTTAGTACCAACTGACGGCTATATCTGTCAGACAGGTAAACGCTGTCATTACCATATGATTTTATTTAATCAGCAACATAGAATCATGAAGTTGATCGTCATACACTTTGTTATTAACAGCAGTATGACATCCTGACTTAGTGGTTAACTAGTCATACCATCATCAAGCAACAGGGAGGTGAGTTTTACACTGGCGTGTTTTGTAGTTGACTTTAGCTAGTCCTTGCTTCAAATACACTTTGAAACCACGACAATGCATGTATATCTAACTAGTAATCATTGAAAACAATTTGTTGACTTATTTTCGTCGTAACTTGTCGCGTATGCTGAACTGACAACTCCTCTGAAGGTCGGACTTCTTAATGCGCATGCGCAGGCATGCGTACTCACTGCATGTATTCTGACGGCGTATGATGATCTGATAGAACAGGGGCCCTCTGTTTCTGCTAACAATGTGGATGGCTGCAATCAACAGTCATATGATTAGCTCATTCACACACCTACTTTTAACTTATTGCATCTCTGACAGTGTTGCTTACATTATATCCTATATATAATACAGGATACATTTATTTCACGTGTTTGCTGCAGGAAATCAGCAACTGTGGTAGGTTAAACAGTCCTTAGTGTAAAATTTAGCCAAGATGTCCATGTAGGCCTTTTGCAATAAATAATCACATGATAAATTAAAACTTCATAATCCATTTTATTTGTTGTTTGAGTATTTAACATGTCGTCCAGTTCCAGTGTTAAATATTCAATAGAATTTAAAGTTTATTAATGTGGTCTTGTGTTATTATGCCATTACCAGTATATTACTTGACAATGATCTCAAAACAACAATATTATCATTTATCGTAATAACTTCAGGCTTTGTTCATGTGTTTCCTACAGAAGAGCAGCAGTTGCTGGTGGTTAAAGAAGAGGTTCCTGATCTGAGCAGTTCCAGTTTGGACCAGCAGAACCTCACATGTTTCCAGGTGAAGAAGGAAGAGGAAGAACAGTGTATCAGTCAGGACATATATCAGCTTACTGTGAAGAATGAAGACGAAGAGAAAGAAATGAAACCTCAATTGTCAGAGGTTCATCACATCAAACGTGAAGACAGCAGAGAGACAGAAGCTCCAACCAGCAGCTCAGCTGAACAGATGAAAACAGAACCTGATGGAGAGATCAGTGGAGGACCAGAACCCAACAGAGAGCTGGATTCAAATCCTAATTTACAGGCAAATATTGAAGAAAGGCATTCATCCTCTTCTGAGACTGAAGTCAGTGATGAGAGCGAAGATGATAATCTATCAGGTTCTGAATCTGAAAATGAAGACGGTGATGAAGATTGGAGGGAACCCAGAACACGTCAGTCGGGTGTAAACAGCAAAGTGGGACGTAAAGCTGCCAAGAAGGCCTTCAGCTGCCCTGACTGTGGTAAACCGTTTGTGAGGAAGCAGATGTTCCAGAAACATATGGCAGGTCATTCAGGAGAAAAGTCTTCCAGCTGCTCGGTTGAGAAGAATCACTCGAGAGGGAAGCGGAATGGGGATTCACAGACCAGACTCAAGCCAGGAAGGAAATACTTTACTTGTAACAATTGTGGTGAAATCTTTAAGAAACTAGCTGCTCTTAAATGTCATATCAGAATCCATTGTGGTGAAAAATCAGTTGTTTGCAAAGATTGTGGTAAAATCTTTCACTCCCGGGATCATTTTAAATCTCACCAGAGACTGCACACAGGAGAAAAACCCTTTGCCTGTGATAAATGTGGTAAAAGATTTAGCCAGAAGCATACCCTTAAAAATCACATGACATGCCACACAGGAGATAAACCATTTCAGTGCGAGTTGTGTGATAAAAAGTTAGTCTCAAATGGAGGTCTGAAGACCCACATGACCATCCATAAAGGAGTAAAACCATTTGTGTGCAGCGACTGTGGCAGATGCTTCAGACTTAAGAGCGATCTAAAAGGCCACATGACAACCCACTTAGACGTAAAATCGTTTGGCTGTGGCTATTGTGGCACTAGTTTTTCTCACAAAAGAAGTCTTCTCCAGCATGTTAGACTCCACACTGGGAAGAACCTATTGTCATGTGATAAATGTGATAAAAAGTTTGTCGGGAAGTATTACCTTCTAAGACATATGCAAGTTCATCTGAAACGGGAAAAAGCGGTGACCGGGAAGGGGAACTTTTCTTGTGTGGAATGTGGGAAGAGGTTTCTCCAGGAGGCACATGTGAAAAGCCACATGGTGATTCACACAGGAGAGAAACCATTTAGCTGTGGTTTTTGTGGCGCCAAATTTACTCACAAGAGAAGTATGCTGCGGCATGTCAGACTCCACACTGGGGAGAATCTTCTGTCATGTGATAAATGTGATAAAAAGTTTGCTCGGAACTATTATCTTCTCAGACATATGCGGGTTCATGCGAAAGAGGAGAAAGTGGTGACTGGTAAGGGGAACTTTGCTTGTAAAGAGTGGTGAAGAAGGCAGTATGCAAAAAAAATTGCATGGTTGTTCACACGGGAGAGAAAACATTTATCTGTGACCTTTGTTTGAAGAAGTTTGCACGAGTGGAAGGCTGGAGGATGAACAAGGCTCACGGTGGGGGTGCATATTTCTACCCAAAACAGGCAGTGGACTTTAAGTTTAATTTAGTCTTTTGTGTATTGCTATTTTTGAATAAATGCAGAAAATGATCAATTTATTGTTTCTGTAAAGCGTCTGAAGGACAAAATGTGACAAAATTGCGTAAAAGAATTAGCTCCCCAATTTTTAAAGTTTATTTTATGTCAAACATATTTTGTCTTGTTAATTTTTCTTGCGCTAAATGGAGGCCATTTCCCCATAAAGCTTAATTCTTTCCATGCTTGGACACAGCACTCTGTGAATAACCAGCTTCTTCAGCAATGACGTTTTGAGGTTTATGCTCCTTGTGGACGGTTTCGACGTCTGTTTTCTGAACGTCTGTCCAGTCAGCAGTCTTCCTCGTGAATGTGTAGTTCACTAATGCAAACTGAGAGACCATTTAGGGGCTCAAAAAGCCTTAGTGGGTATTTCATGTAATTCATGTGAGATGCCAGGATTTTTTTTTATATTGAACTACTTTGCAATTTTCAAATTTTCTGAAACACTAAATTTGGGGTTTTCGTGATCTGTAAGCTCATCACAATTACAAGAAATAAATGGTTGAAATATTTCAGTCTCTGTAAGGACTTTATATAAGTGAGTTTCCCTTCCTGAAATAACTGACTAAAATATTGAACTGTATATCTCCGTTTTCAATCCATCCTCTTTTCAAAACATCTGAATGTTGTATTAACCAACTGACTCCAGCAGATGGCAGCAGTGTGTGGCTGTGCAGACGCCTGACCAAAATCCATATAAGGTCCATAACTATCTAAATCTACCGGAGTGTGAGCTTTTCGATTCACAGCGTAACCCTCTTTTCCATTAAAGCCAGAACATCGGGGCCGTGTGTGGACCAAAATTACGATGGAAAGTTGCAGATTTGGAGAACAATCCAGCTTCGATGACTCTGTGAAGAAAAAGAGGGAAGGTAAATCACTTCATCTTGTCATTATGAAATAATTCTTATTAGAACCAGTTAAAGCATGAAGTAAACAAGTTGATGCTCCTAATATGTACCGAGAGTTCCAACTATAGACATAAACGCCTTGATGTTCTCAGAAACCCCGTTTCAGAAAGCGGCTTAGTGAAAACTCTGAAAAACTAATGACGAGTCTGTTCATACGCTCGATATTTGATTTGAGAAAAAGAGTCAATGTACTTCTGCGAACGATTATTATTTCTCGGAAACAGAATGGTTTGAACAAACTATATCTTTCCCACTTTGTAGCTGAGACTTGGCAATAGGAAAGCGTGTTGTGGAGTGAAAAGTGGCTAATAAAAACAAATCATCACACCGGAATCCGTTTCTGTCTGCTTTATGCTGGCCAACTTTGGAAGGTTCTTAGCGCACCTCCATTTTACACAACTTCCAAATTCAAATAAATTTCACAGAGGACTCATAGACTCAAACATATCCATATATAGTTCTCAAATAGTCCAGTTCGTTGTTTGGTTGACGCACAAATTTTGGCTTGCGCTTAGGGGAGTTTCCAGGAATTGTCCAGCTGGAACATTTCAAGTTATTTCTCTATATCTCTCCAAATCTGAATTCCTTCCTGGTTTTCCAGGTCAGAGAGACTCAGGAGATTTGACACAGTACATTTCTTTTTGATAAAAACATGCCTTTCTGCAAACAGCAGTAAGGCACTAAACCAGACTTTATGAACATTTACTCAGTTCTTGAGTAACCCTTTTACCAAAAACTTTTTTTTTTTTTTTTTTTACTTTTTATTCTTGAGTTATTTCTTGAAATGCTACTTTTTACTTTTGCTTGAGTAAAAGTATATTGAAGTAATGCTGTTACCTGGCCACTCTACCCACCTCTGTTACATCCCTCGGTGTTTATTTAATGCTGGGAATAAACCCAACCTTTCATTTCTGTGCATATTAATAGAGTAGAATGTATATATTTGTATGTGTTAAAACTTTTATTTTAGGTCATTTTTGAACCTGCATTTTTAAAGAGCTCTTCTTCCCTTGCACTCACAGCCGTGCTGCTTCTCCTTGCTCGGTTTAGATGTCAGCCATTATATCATCAACAAACCTCATGGCATTTAGCCGATAGGCTACAAATCTCTATCGTCGGCCATCGTTTCTATATTTTCTACTGTATACCGTAGTGTATTCCTAGTTAACACAAATTTCGTGCCAACAGTACAACAGAAAATAATTCTTTGTGACAAAAGAAATGCATTTTATGCTAATGTCAAAATGTGAACCAAGCACATTAAAACCACAATATCTTAACTTTTGGAAACAAATATAGATTTTTTTTTCCAAGTCATAGATCATTTTAGTGGCACTTACACTTCCTTTTATATTTTGGCATCTATTAATACGTTAGTCATCAATTATGAGTATACAATAAATTTCAAATAAGTGTCTATTAGACAGTTGTATTCACAATAAACAGACTTTGGTGTAAGATTTAACTAAGATGTTTATGTGTGTCCTGCAGAAGAGCAGCAGCTGCTTGTGGTTAAAGAAGAGGTTCCTGATCTGAGCAGTTCCAGTTTGGACCAGCAGAACTTCACATGTTCCCAGGTGAAGAAGGAAGAGGAGGAACAATGGATCAGTCAGGACATATATCAGCTTACTGTGAAGAAAGAAGATGATGAGAAACCTGAATTGTCAGAGGTTTATCACATCAAAAGTGAAGACAGCAGAGAGACAGAAGCTCCAACCAGCAGCTCAGCTGAACAGATGAAAACAGAACCTGATGGAGAGATCAGTGGAGGATCAGAACCCAACAGAGAGCTGGATTCAAATCCTAATTTACAGGCAAATATTGAAGAAAGGCATTCATCCTCTTCTGAGACTGAAGTCAGTGATGAGAGCGAAGATGATAATCTATCAGGTTCTGAATCTGAAAATGAAGACAGTGATGAAGATTGGAGGGAACCCAGAACACGTCAGTCTGGTGTAAACAGCAAAGTGGGACGTAAAGCTGCCAAGAAGGCCTTCAGCTGCCCTGACTGTGGTAAACAGTTTGTGAGGAAGCAGATGTTCCAGAAACATATGGCAGGTCATTCAAGAGAAAAGTCTTCCAGCTGCTCGGTTGAGAAGAATCACTCCTGCAGGAAGCAAAACAGTGATACGAAGATGGGACTCGAACCAGGCAGAAAATCCTTTTCTTGTGACGATTGTGGAAAAACATTTCAGAAAGCTTATAGTCTTAAATGTCATATGAAAATCCATCGTGGTGAAAACTTAGTTGTTTGTAAAGATTGTGGTAAAAACTTTCACTCTCAAGAACATTTTAAATATCACCTGACACTCCACACAGGAGAAAGACCCTTTGCCTGTGATAAATGTGGCAAAACATTTAGCCATAAGTGTAGCCTTAAAATGCACATGACTTGCCACTCAGGAGAACAACCATTTCAGTGTGAGCTATGTCATAAAAAGTTTACCTCAAATGGAAGTCTGAAGAACCACATGACCATCCATAAGGGAGAAAAACCATTTGCATGCAGCGTCTGTGGCAGATGTTTCAGACTTAAGAGTGATCTAAAAGGCCACATGATAATCCACTTTGATGTAAAACCGTTTGTCTGTGGGTACTGTGGTGCCAGTTTTACTCGGAAACAAAGTTTTCTTTGGCATGATAGACTTCACACTGGAGAGAAACTCCTGTCATGTGATAAATGTGATAAAAAGTTTGCTCGGAAGTCTCACCTTCAAAGACATGTCCTGATCCATGCGGGAAAGAAGAAACCGGTTTCTCAAATCAAAAAGTTTGCTTGTAAGGAATGTGGAAAAAGGTTTCTTGAAAATTATCAAGTAAGACGACACATGGTTATTCACATCGGAGAGAAACCGTTTAGCTGCAATCTTTGTTCAAAGACGTTTGCACGAGCGGAAGGAGTAAAGATGCATAATAAAAGAATTCACTTTAAATAGAGATTTCACACTTAAACTTTATGTGTGGCATAAAGTTCATTTTATGTCAAACATATTTGGAGTTAATTCAATAATTCTCGTGAGACAACATGAACCTTTAATATTGAACTTCTTTGCAATTTTCTGAGACACTGAATTTTGGATTTTCATGATCTGTAAGCTCATCACAATTACAAGAAATAAATGGTTCAAATATTTCACTCTCTGTAAGGAATTCACTTTAGATTCCTGAGTAAGGAATTTAAAGTGCAAGGAATTTACACTTAATTTACACTTGACTCACTTATACCTGAGTAAAGGTATAAGTGAGTTTTCCTTCCTGAAATAACTGATTAATATATTCAACTTCCACTTTAAAAACATCTGAATGTTGTGTTAACCAAATGACTCCAGCAGATGGCAGCAGTGAGACACATGGCAGTGTGTGGTTGTGCAGATGCCTGACCAAAATCCATTTAAGGTCCATAACTAAATCTACCGGAGTGTGAGCTTTTTGATTCACAGTGTAACCCTATTTTCCATTAAACATTAGGGACGTGTGTGGACCAAAATTACGATGGAAATTTGTAGATCTGGAGAACAATCCAGCTTCGTGTCATTTATGGTCACAAGATCATAAATGACGCGAGAGTTTTCTAAGTAACGTAGCACTATATTTAAGTTTAATCATGGTGTTTTTTTTTTTGTTTTTTTGTTGTTTTTGTTTGTTTAATCACATAAATTCCCGGCATTTGGGGGTTTAATCTGTCCCACACTGACATCCCTTGCTCACACAATTTGTGGAACATGCAGCAGAGCAGACAAATACAATCTGCATCACCTTGACTGGATTTTTAAAATGAACTCCTGCAGAGCGGCAAAGACATAACAGTGTCCTGCTATAAAGCGATGGTGCGCTGAAATCATTTGATTATCCTGCAGTTCCAAATTCCTGTTGCTGTTGGGGAATATTTCTAATCTATATTTTTACTAGTTAAATATTTTTTAGATATTCCAAATATTTGACAAACAATGTCTTCTATCATGTTTCGTAAATCACATTGCAAATAACAGTGTGTTATACGACTTTGTTATGATGTAAAGCATTTTGAAATGCCTTTTTGCTGAAGTGTCCTCTAATAAAATTTGAACGATTGTTTCATTGATTGCATGTGTAAGTCATTATATTTGCTTATCCTCCTCCCAGTATTTTGTGCTTTCTGAAATATTTGGTACATTCATGAAGGCAAACCCACAAAATTAGTTATTAGTTTCACATCCCGTCTAACATTTGGCATATCTGGTCAAGCCTGATATGAACAGGCTTGAACAGTGTTCACAGACCCAACTGTGAACACTGTACTGGACCGTAACTATATGACAGCTTTAATAATCCGCTCGGTAAGACGTAATTCCTTGATTAATTCTTCAGTTATAACTATGGAGATGACTGATTATGTTGTAGTATGTATTATTATTATTTGAAACAGTAAACAGACTTTCACAGCACCTCTCAAGTGAAGAAAATAGTGAAACTAAACTTTATTGTATCTCTAAAGGTAAATTAAGGGATTTCTATTTTGACTAGATTTTGTTCAGTATTTGTCTCTGTTACTTATTACTTCAAAAATTAACATATTACTGTATGCGCCATCTATTGGTCAAAATTAATTTAACATTAAATTGAGTCCTGATTTAGGCCGAGTTATATTGTTTTAAGTGGGTAAATATGCCACTCACAATATGGCAACCGCACTGCCGTGCTGTTTTTAAGCAAACCTGTGCTCCGGCGGGGGGAGCTCTTTGGTTACTAGGGTTACACAGAATGAGGCGGCTGTGGAGATGCCTGCTCTAAAACCTCGGGGGGGATGAGGAGGGCAGAAAACGCCAACACAAAGAAAGAGTCCGAGGCCCTGTCGGAGAATGTTTCCAGCTCCTGTAACAGCTCCATGGATCCAGCCTGGCAGAAATGTTAGTGTTCGGCCTGGTTCGTGTGAAACGAGCCTCCGGTTCGTTTTACAGAAAACGGACACCATGAAGGAAGTGGATAATGTCCATCACAACACTGAAAGTCTGTCTTTGGAGGAGAAAGTGCAGATGAAACAGCTCGGTGTCCACCAGCCGCAGGATGTTGGTAGACCCCAAACAGCTGGTAAGAAGAAGCTCTGATTTCACCAGGAGGTTCTGCCGTTAGCTTGCTGTTGCTCCGAGTATGAATGCGTTAAAGTGGAGCTCCGAGCATTTTCATGAAAACCACTCGGCTCTGCTAGTGTTGACTGAAATGAACAAATGGAGCAATGAACGCATACACAGCGGTTTGAGCCTAAACTCGTCTGTTATATTGACCAGGGTTTTAAAATGTTAACCAATTACGTCATAAACATTCAACAAATTATAACGCATCTAGATTTGACCGAACGCAACGTCTAACAGCGTCATTGAATTAGAAACGCATGAAGCAAAATGTAGAAATAAAATGGAAAAAAAAAATATTTCTAAATCTATCCTAACTGGCTGGACACTGATCATAAGTAGCAACCAGGTGATGCTAATCAAATGCATTGATTAACTGATTATCAGGAGGTGTAGTGACGTTTATAGACTGTCAAACAATTTCACTTGAGTCATCTGAATATCATAGGTGAAGATTAAAAGTGAAACCAGATCTTAAAAACTGAAATTATGTGGCAGTTTGTATTTGTTTACATTTAAACCTGTTGTGGACTAGCATTATAAATTGAGGTACAATTTCAAAATCTTAAACTAATATTTTGTTGGGCTGGTTTTAGCTTTGGTTACAGCATGCGTTTGCTGTGGCATTGTTTTGATAAGCTTCTGCAATGTCACAAAATTTACTTCCATGCAGTGCTGCATCAATTATTCACTGAGATCTTGTAGAGACTGACCACTGTGCAAATACTTCTCCAGCACATCCCAAAGATTTTCAGTGGGGTTAAGGTTCAGACTGTGTGGGGGCCGATCCATGTGTGATAATATTGTCTCATGCTCTCTGAACCATTCTTTCGCAACTTTAGTGCAATAAATTCTCGCTTTGTAATCTTGGACTACTGTGGTGCCATCCAGCAGATCATCGCACTGACCCAGCAGGATCGTACAATAGGGCACGAGGCATGATGGGAGCATACTTCATCTGCCTCTCTTCTTAGCCTGATGCACCAATCACTCAGGAACAGGGTAAATCTGGATTAATCAGACCAGGTGGCCTTTTTCCATTGCTCCCGAGTTCAATCTTTATTCTTCCTTCAGCCACTTTCTTAAGCTAGTCTCACTGGTTTGTGGTTTTCTTATAACTACACAGCTGTTCAGTTCCAATCCCTTGAGTTGCCTTCACATTGTGTGTGTGGAAATACTCTTATTTTCATTACTACACATAGCCCTGAGTTTGAATTTGTTTTTTGTTTTTTTTTTATTTGGTGTCACCAAACATTTTGGTGATTGCAATCATTCATGATATATTTCAGACTACATTTCTTACTTGAAGGCAATGATTCCCCACTAACATTACAGTTTTTTTAGTAATGTGTTGGACAGTTCTTAACTCAATTTTTTTTACTTGTTTGCAGTCTTCTTAGATTTTTTCTCTGTTTCTGCATGGCAATGATTTGACCAACATCTTTTCCGTGACCGCAGGATGTCTTTCCACATGATTGTTTTAAGAAATGAGAAGCTATTCATTGCATCATTTGGGGTGAAATAACTTGTTGCCAGCTGAAACATATCCACCCATTCAGTAATTATCTAAAAGGAGTCTTATGCCTATTTGTGTAGTTAAATCCAGATGTTTTTAGAATATTTTTGGGGGGAGTTGAAGGGTTTGCCATGCTGCGTATTTACATATTGCCACAAAACATTCAAAAAATTTATAAATCCTGGGCCTTTTCAGCGGTCAGGATAAACGTCCAATAATTTGATTAATACCAGTCAGTAGTTTTTTTTCCAATTTGGATTCATTTTTGCTGAAATACGAGTTAGTGTTTATTTTTTATATATTGTTTTTTTGCCTGGTCTTTCATACTGCTGAAATGATGCGGTAGCAATCAGACTTATGTGTGAACGGGTTATAACCCCAAAGCGACCCACATGCACAGAAGAATGTTGTCACACAGCAGCACACTGCTTACTGAAGTAGCCACTGTCTATGGATCAATTTTAAAGTTTAGAAATGGGAGATCATGACAAGGGAAAGAAATTTTTAAAAAAGCACAAGTAATGGAAATGATCTTTTTGTAGAGGTTTGACAGCAGCTTCTGTTGACAAGTCTGTTTGGATGAGTTGTCAAAGTGCGTGTGGTGCACTTCAGTGACGCATTCCTCTTTAATAACGTCATCATAATTTTCATTATCAGCCACTATTTACATCTAGATTTACTGAGTCTGCCTTCTTCTGGTGCAGAATTATGATGCATGAAGAAAATGGATATAATTATTTGGTAATAAACGATTGGCTATTTCTTAGATGAGACTGGTCTTATCCAGCAATCTGCAAATGTCAAAAAATCAACCACTGTCACCTTTTGCTCTGCTCTGTGAGAAGGCTGATAGACCTGCCCACCAGGTCACTTCTGTATGAAACAAGAGTCATTCCAATGTTGCCCACTTTGCAACTGTCGCTGTATGTAGTTATTGTTCAGAGCTCTTTAGCGACTTTCTTTTTATTTTATTATTTTTTTTAAGTGATTAGTGACAAATCCAGCAACCTTTTTTCTGTGTTATTGGAGACCTTGTTTTAAATTCTGCCAAATTTGGAATCTTTTTAAAGATCATGATTGACTCAAAATCTGATTTTGTGCACTCCTCATGATTATTATTAGAAATTTTCAAAACTGTAACCTGCAAAATAGATATCAAAGAGGTGTATATGCATCTGGCAGCTGCAGATTTACTGATTTAAAAAACATCCAATACTAGCACCACCATAAAAACACAGGTTTACAGGCTTTGTTTGGATCTCTTCGTAGAAAAGCTGTTGTTGCTGTCGTACAATCTGGAAAGAGTTATAGGTTTCAATCATTCTGCAGTGTAAAGCAGTAGGTCCTAATTGTTTGCTGAAGCTTGGCCCAAATCGGGTAGTCCAAAAGGACGGTGATCCCAAACACAGCTGAAAATCTGCAGCACAATGGCTACAAAGTCAAAATGTGAATCCATCTGTTCCACAGCTGAAGCTCGCATGAAACTGGGTCAAGGCAAAGCTCCAGCAGAATGGCTGAAAATGAAAAGACCGAGTGTGGTGAAATAGCCCACTCAAAGTCCAGACCTCAGCCTGATTGAAATGCCGTGGTGGGACCCAAGTGAGCTGTGCAGAAACCAATGTGTAGGTGGCTATTGAGGTCTGCAAACCTCAATAAACTAAAGGAGAATTAGGCCAAATTCCTCCTTGACGACGTGAGAGACAGAGAAAGTCCAATAGAAACCCAGAGTTAACCAAAACTATTACTGGTATGCACGCTTGTGAATTTAGATGTAAATTCTTTTGCATCTGAGGAATTTAAGCAGTGAAAGAAAATCAAGGCTTCTGCTTAAAAGCATGTGACCATGGAAGAAAAAAAACAAACAATTTCTCCTGACGTGGTGCCACATTTACAAGGAAAAGAAAACATTTGTGGGTTAAGCAGAGGTGAGCATGTGGGCTGCACACATAGAAACTTTTGATGGAGGCTGTGTGATGGTTTTGGGTGCAATCCCCCAGACTGGGGGTGGGGGGAACAGGTCTCACAGTTAACTACCTAATTCAATTCATAAAGACCTCAAGATGAAATTCTGTGGACTAAACTTTGGAGTTTGGTCCAGTCTGGGCACTCTAGGACAAAATGTAGAACAGTTTAAGGGAAAAAAAATAAGAAGCAGAGAGTGTGTTAAGTAGTATTTAAGCGAACTGCAAGATCTAGGAGGCTTGCAGTTGAAGTTAAATTGTTGCTGAGCAGTCCAAAGAAACGGAGAGCTTGTTACGTGCAACTCTTCATCTCGTGCATGTTTCTGTTAAAATCCATAAAAATGCATATGTTTGTGGGCTTTCTTGCCTACAATGTTAACATGTCAAAAGAGTCTGTTGTCGTAGTGCCTAGTATTTCTCCACGTCAACTGTCTGACTGTGGTTGACTTTGACATGAGGCTTTTTTTTTGCCGATAAGCCCTGTGTGGTTTTCTCTAAACATCTTTTTGCAAAGGATATTGTTTAGGAAGTCCTGTGGTTTATCCAGGCCCAACTTTGCAAATGTAAGTCATGTGGACATTTTGTTGTTGAGAGAAGAGGCATACAGAACAGAACATTATAGAATGGTGCCTTTAGCTATAAAATAAAAATGTAAATTATTAAAAGGAAAAAAAAAAACATGCAGAACACCCACTCCTGTGTGTGGCGCTGCAGTAGCTTTTAATGTTACTAAATGACTTGTGTGCCTTTTTTAATATTAATACTACAATCCCCAAAATGTCCTGTGTGTGCCACAGAGGTGACTTTTATTTGACATTTAATTTCACATGTGCTTAAAGTGTTGAGCTTTGCTTCTTCCACATTCACTGTTTAAGTAGTAATTTATAAAGAGGTTTATCTTTGTACATGAAGAGAAGAAAAGACGGCCTCAATTTTATCATATTCTTTTAATTAATGTCAATAAAAGCTTTGTCCAAGCTTTTAATTTTTGTGCTGTATTCTTGAACAATTCTGTGAGAGTGATCCCTGGAGTAAAAACTTCTATCATCATCTGAGCAGTGTCGCTGATTTTTGACTCGCGTTTCTGCAACTGTATTTGTTAAACTGGTCCTTGCATTTCTCTGTGTCCAGCAGATGTTCGGCCCTTGGAGGTGATGAAAGAGAAGGTTCCCTGGAGCCCCAGTACGGATCAGCAGAACCCAGAACCCGTTCACATAAAAGAAGAAGAGGAAGAACTCTGGATCAGTCAAGAGGGGGAGTATCATTATGGGTTGGACGAAAACGAGTACAGCCGACTCCCATTAACTGTTATCGTGAAGACTGAAGATGAGGAAGAGGAACCTCAGACTTCACAGCTTCATCAAAGCCAAACTAACGCCAGAGAGTTTGCCAGAGAGGTTGAGCGTCCAACCAGCAGCTTTAAATGGATCAAAAAGGAAACTGATGGAGAGGACTGGGGACGGCTGGAACTGGTTAGGAAACCACGTGTTCCAAGACCAAAGAGTGGCGCGGAGGGTTTAGACACCCCCGAGACTGAATTTAGTGAAGAAGACGATTGGCAGGAACCTTTGTCAGAGACCGACTCGGGGTGTAAGGGAAGCGGAGCAACAGAGTTGGGAGCAGGCAGCGATAACGGATGCAGCGCTGTTAAAAAGCCGTTCAGCTGCCCAGAGTGTGGTAAACAGTTTCTGTACAGGCAGTCTCTGAAGAGACACATGAGACGCAACATAGAAAAAAGCTCCAACTGTTCGGTTAATCTGAAATGTTCCGAAGTGAAGCAAAGTGCAGATTCAAAGACCAAAGTCCATACGGGGAAGAAAAACTTCAGCTGCGATATGTGCGGAAAAACTTTCAGAGATCATTTCAGCCTGAAATCTCACATGAGAGTCCACTCTGAGGAAAAGCCCTTTGGCTGCGAAATTTGTGCCAAGTGCTTCAAGCATGAGCACAACCTGAAGATACATATGAGAATCCACACAGGAGAGATGCCGTTCAGCTGCGAAGTTTGCGGTAAAAGGTTTAAGCATCAGCACAATCTGAAGACGCACATGAGAATCCACACTGGGGAGAAGCCTTTTGTGTGCGACATCTGTGGCAAAAGAGCAAGACACCAGAACAACCTGAAGACGCACATGATAGTCCACAGAGGGGAACGACCCTTCGGTTGTGATCTCTGTGGCAAGAAGTTCAACCGTAAAACGAGTCTTAGGGCGCACATGACGGTTCACACGGGCGAAAAACCGTTTGCTTGTGATATCTGCGGTAAAAGCTACAAGCGCAAAACGCACCTTCGGACTCACATGACCGTCCACAATGAAGAAAAGCCTTTTGGTTGCGACGTCTGCGGTAAGAGGTTCAATCGTAAAACGCATCTCGGGACGCACATGGCGGTCCACACCGGCGAGAAGCCTTACAGCTGTGACTTCTGCGGTAAAAGGTTCACCCGGAAAACGCATCTAGATTCCCACATTACGGTTCACACAGGAGAAAAACCTTTTGGCTGCGCCGTGTGTGGGCAAGAATTCTCCCAGCAGGGAAGTTTAAACAGACACATGACATTACACTTGGGATAAAAGCACATTTAGAGAAAAAACCTGGAGGTAAAACCTAAAGCTAATTTCTTCACTTCCATGACAGAGGTGGCTTGTCTTATTGTATGCCTTTTTTGTAGATTTTGACTTTAATTACTACAAGTATGAGCTTTATAACTCTAACTGTGCGAGAGGATGGAGAAGCTGAGCTAAGATGCATTTACCCTTGGTTGGTACTGTTCAGAAACACCAAGTAAATCATGCTCATTGTTAATGTCGCTCCTGTTTCAAGCAAATTTGTTTTTTTTTGTACAATTTGTAACTCATCTTTGGTAGCGTAACACACATGATGAGTTGGAGTATAGAAATAATTGTTAGCTATCACTTTGAGGTATTTGGTTCTCAAAGCTCTTTAATCTTACCAATGAAGCAATACTTTGCTAAATGACCACCAGCACACCTACTTGACAAATCAAATCAGAAATTGAAACCAAAATTATTGGTTAAAGAACATGAATTTAGCATTTAAAGACTCTAAGACTGAAAGTAAGTTGGAGTAAGGAGACATATTTTTTCTATTTTGGTGGATTCAAGTTTCTGACTAATAAGTTTATGCACTAGTATAGTTTGGCAGATCATGACCAACTGATTATCCAGTTGTAAAAATGACTGAGCCTAACAGTCACTTGTATACATACATAGATGTATTTATATTCCTGGGTTATTATTTTCACATACCTTTTAAATATAAAGCAGAGAAGCAGAATATGACCAAGTGCGTTTATGAAAAAATGTCAGTATATGGATGTCTAAAGCATATAAATAAGTTGTATTTGACTTAAATAAACTTTGTTTTTCTTAAAAAGTTTGTTTTTTTTAAAAACATATACTCTTTGGATGAAATAATTTTGCTTTCTGTATAATGTCTGTATAATGGTAGAATAGATGTAACTTGGGTACAGTCATGGGTAAATGTTTTAAATGTGAAATATTTTATTAGCTTTGCAGCTTCAGATTTTATGCTAACAAATCATATTGCTTTGAGTTTATTGAGTGATCATATGCAGATTAAGTCTATTTGTAAAGGTTTACTGTAAAAAAAAAAACTATTTTTGCACACCACGATCAGTTAATATTTCCTTCAATTCTATTATCAGCATTGGATGTATTCATAAAATAGCCCAGATGAAATCATAACTAATCTAATAATGAGGTTTAACAGGCTTGTTGTATACATGAACCTTTTCAACTCTCATCTTTCTATGGGCTGAGATTAGTGTTTTGTGATGACTGCTCCAAAACATTGACTATGCTGTCCTTGATCCACTTTCTAATTTGGTGGTGTCATTAGCGGTACTGTCTATTGGAAGAGCCATTTGTACCCAAGCTGTAACTTACTGCCTCTTGTGATGTTGCTTTTATATTTCCACATCGTACCATAATGCTATTTCCTCATGATGCAGGTTTTTTTTTTTAAGTGTACCAGAGCCTCCTGCAACAAAACATCCACACATGATGTTGCCACCCCCTAACGTCACAGTTGAAATTGTGCTCTCAAATTTACGAGATTCTTTATCCAAATGTAATAATGGTCATTATGACCAAACACTTCCATTAGGTCTTTTGTTCTTGAATTTGGTGAGTGAACTGCAATCTGGCTTCTGATGTTGCTTTTAGAGTAATGGCCTCTTGCTTTGGTTTTTGAGCCAATGTAAGAAGAAATTGAATAATTTAACTATGAATAATGACTGTCTAACTAGCTTCACATTGAAACCGGCTAATCTCTGGGACACAAAATTGTCCTTCCTGAACAGCTGGATGGTATGGTATTTATGCTTATATATAATCTGAAAAGATTAATGTGGCACCTCCAGACTTTTAAAGGCCCATAGTTCTCTTCCTGCTATTTTGAAGATTATATTTACGTGATATAAAACAAGGAATGTGTTTGAGGTGTTTCCTCAACATACATCCACAAGTATTGTTTAAAAGTCCCTCTTATACTCTTTAAGATGAAACCATTTGTTCTGACATAAAGCTCTTGTTGCTAAACACTGCCAACACCGAAGACCATCTCGCGAGCATTTCGGTCATTTTTTTTGGTTTAATAGCAAGTTACAAAAATACATTTTCAGTTTAAAAGGCATGCGTTTTCAATATACAAATGCAAAAATCTTTTAACCTAAACGCCGCTCTGTGCTACGTTTCAATGCATAAACGGGGCACTGTTTCCCCTCCCAATATGGCTGACACGACGACGTGTCATTGCAGTGAGATGAAAGGATTGAGGCGTCGCACGTTTTGTTTCGAAATTCATTGATTATAAGTATATAATTTATATAACATAAAGCAAAATTTTGAAAAAGGAAACTCACGATGTATGCGAAAGCCATGAGGAATATGGTTACTATAGTGACGGAGAATAAAGGCGTCTGTGCAGGTGCCTGTTTAAAACAAATGAACCGTTAAGAAATATTTATCAAAAAGTTATTTAAAGGGACTGAAGGGACGCTACCATGTATATTAGGCCCATAAGGTAAATCTGGCGCTTTCATCTGACTGAATGGTGAGCGGGTATTGTTGGCATCGATTCGGTTCTGTGTTCGGAGGAGGCCCAGTTCGACGAGCTCAGCGCCAGTTAGAACAAAAAACACAATGAAGGAAGTGGAATATGCTCATCAGAACAGATCTGAAAGTCTGCCTTTAGAGGACAAAGTGCAGAAGAAATTCCACGGCGTCCATCAGCAGCAGGATGTTGGTAGAAATCAAACGGCTGGTAAGAAGAAGCTTTGATTTAATGCTGTTAGCTAGCTGTAGCTCTCGTCTCCTGTGCTGAAGCAGATAAAAAGCCCAATCTGTGTTTTTGTGCATCTGAAACCGAGTCATTTTTCTCCCTTCAAAATGTTTTTGCAGCCTAATCGATTTGCATTTATTATAACTATGAAGATACAATATATTTTGCCGCAATCTAACGTTTGTAAATTGTAGCCGAAACTGACGTGAAAATAGATTAACGTGGTTAATAACATTCCTTCTTTAAGGCTTAAACTGCCTATTTAAGGATTAAAAGGGCACAGTCCTAAACTACTAATTGTAATGTTAAAGCAGTCTTCAGTCACTAGCATACTCATACTGTTCAAAGCACTGGTAAAACAAGGATGCAAAACTGTATGAGTTTAAATAAACATTTGCTAATTAACAAAATACCTCTAGAGATTTTTCATTAAAAATAAATATTAATTTTTCATTAAAATAAATATTAATGAAAAACACTTTATGAACTCCAGAGTTTTCTATCTGATAAGAAAAAATAGGTTTTTACAGACCAGACCATTCTATGTGTCTGATTTTTAGGGTACATGTTTCTTTTCAGCTCTGTTAACAGATTTTTAGATTACATATGATTGAGCAGTGCTTTATAGTTTTAGTTTTGGTAATATCCTCTAATTTAAAAAATATACACACATATATATATATTTATCTTGTGAGGATGTTTTTCTATTTATCTTTGTTCATTCATCTTGATTTTGTTCTAAAACTATTTTAAGACACCTTAAACAAATGATTCTGGATTATGGTTCCTCTTCTTTAAACCAAATTCAAAGTATAATTCACAGCATCTTTACACAGCTCTTCCTCAACTATTCTTAATTCACTTTTCTGACTTTGAAGAATACTTTTAAAATAATTGAAAAGCCCATATTTGTGCATCTTTGCCGCAGACGGTTTGTTTGTATGAAATACAGAGGAACCATCACCCAACCTGCTTGTCTTTTTCCATTAAATTATGAAGCATTTAAAAGTGCTAAGCTATCAACTAAAGACTTGCTTTTGGCAGTATCAACTGTCATGGCATTGCTTTTCTTTTTTCTTTTTCGGAAAACAGTTTGAGTTGCTGTCCTGGATGTCCAGATGTAATGATGCATGGTTTATAAAAAACAACAAAAAAAACATTAAAATGGAAAATATGATTATGTGGTTATGAAAGATAAATATTATCTGTTCTAGGTTCTAAAGTGATTCAAATTTCAGCTTAACTTTACAAAAACACAAAATTTCAGGTGAACTTTACAGTTCTCTCAATATGAATACAAATGTTTCAAATCCACTCAGATCCACTTTGCACTAAGAGCTCTACAATTGTATATACAATTCAGTCCAACATGGGGAGCTAATGAGAATATCTAAATTAACGTTCTAATTTCCAGACAATATTGTTACACACATTGTGTTTAGGTTGGTGTATGACCCATACCAGTTTATATCAAACCATGTTTTGTTAAACAAGGATGAAGTAGGACTGAGAGAAAATATGAACTAAAGATAAAAGCCTGTTGATTTAAAGAGGTTCTGCTTTTTTTTTTTTTTTTTTTTTTTTTTTTTTTTTTTTTTTTTTTTTTTTTTTATTTCATTTTTTTTT